>NC_087165.1:23051011-23068511 GCF_035594125.1 Scylla paramamosain
ACATTTCCCATAATTCTCTGCAGCTTCTTAGACGTTTGTGTACGTACTACTGTCTCTTAAGCCTTCTACTATGATATGCAGCACTTTACTACACTAAAAACACAAAATCTTTACATGCATTTGCAGAAAAGGGAGAGAGAAAAAGGTTAGGAGATATTTTCCATGGTCTAGCCAGCAAAATGTCAAGAGGTGTCTAACAGTGGTTTCTGACTAAGGAAAGATGTGGCAAGAAGCAGTGAAAGGGTTAACCAGTTCCGTGGTCTATTAAACACAAAAATAAGCTCCAATTATATTTTTTTCTTTTTGTGTGTGTGTGCAATCAGGCAACTTTATACGGCGTTCTGAATGTTAGAAAGGGAGACAAAATTAGTAAAAAAGTGAAATAGTAGCGTAATTGCACGTTAAAGAATTAAATATTGATAAGAGCGGGGAGCACTTCCATACGCTAGTCGTTCATCACTGTGCAGAGGTGGTAGTGAATAAGTACCGTGGGGAGCATCCGTGTAGGGGAGGTAAGTGGTATTCCCAGACGATGCAAATCCCTGCGTCCCAAGACAGAGGGGAGGAGCCACACTCAGACCCACAGGGAGAGAATATGGAGATGAGCACATCGGTGAAGCCACAGCCTGGAATGCCTTTATTTATTCCCTCATCAAAAAGAGAGATGGGCTGCTGTCTCTCACCTGGCTCTACGATGCATATAGATTAGGAGTGAACACTTTTGAAGGTGTTCATTTGTTTTGGGAAAAGTTTATCTGATATCCTGCAGCCTTGTGCTTCTTCTCTTCTATTATTGTTTCTCCCCCTAGTGTGCATGTAGTATTTTCTGCTTCCCCCTCACTGTTATCATAATTTTCTTCGCTAACTCAAAATTTAAGCAGTGTTTTCATTGTTTCATCCCCTTAACTGATAAAACATTGTTCCTGCTTTTATTTTATTTATTTTTTTTTTCATTTTCTACGACTTGCAGTGGTTTAAGACTGAATCAACCTGTCCATTTTTTTTTTATCTCACTTCTTTGGGAGCGACAGCTAAACTAAATTTCCTCTCATTCTTCTCTTGTTCCCTTGACTTGTCTGCTTCACACATAAAAAACAAACAAAAATAAGATAAAATAGAGGGGAAAATAACTGACAAAAATCTACACCACCTCCTTCTTCACCACTATCAGTAACACAACGACTTCCAGCACATGAGACTTGTATATCGGCAAAGTGAACCACTGAACCGCATTAGGCCGCGATGTGCTGTGCCGGGGAAGGCCAAGCAGGCGCCCACAGAGAGCAATAGATCCACGCCACTTACTCCAGGCAGGGATGAGGCATTGCCATTGTGTGTGTGAGCTTCTGGTAACAAGTTGGGAGCGGGAGGAAGTGAAAGCCCCTCCCTTACTCGTCTCTCTCTCGCCTCTCCCGCCCCCAAGTCCTCGCCACCCACCTCTTGCAGACTCTCCCCCTCATTCAAAGTCCTGAACTGTCTCGCTGCTGCCTGAGTAGTAGTTAATGGCGTGAATTAATGCACGACGGGCCGGATGTGCGATTTTCCCCGCCGGCTGGTGTGGCCCACGTGAGGGAGTGAATAACAGAACTCGCATTAGAAGTGATGGACTGTGTGACCCAAGAGGAGAGGAGAAGGTGATGCAAGTTTGTATTGATTTGTGTTGCATAACTCTCTCCTTACCTTCCCCAACACGTCTTCACCGCCTACCCCTCCTTCAGTGTACCCCCCGTGCCTCCCCCTGTCTCCCCGCCTAGCACACCCCCCACCACCACCACCACCACCACACAAACACACAAATCAATCCGTACGCACAAACAAAAAAAAAAAAACGTGACATTTCCGTGACTTCTTGACGTCTGTGGAATTGTCTCACTGTCTGGGATTATTACTTCCTTCTTGTTTTCATCCTTCCTTCTTTTCTCTGTTATTCTTCTTTCTCTTTCTATTTTTTTCTTCTTGCTCTTATTTCTTCATTTCCTTCGTTCATATTTCTTTCAGTTTTTTTTTTCTCCTCCTCCTCCTTCTCTATTTTTTCTCCCCTTCCTCCTCTTTTTCTCCTCCCTCCTCCCTCTCTTCCTGTTAGTCTTTCTGTTCTTTTATTTACTCTTTTATTCCATCCCTTTCCCTTCCCTTCCTTCCTCGTTTTAACCAACTTTATCTCACTCCCTCTCTTTTCTATTGTAATCCTGTCTGTCTGTCTGTCTGTCTGTCTGTCTGTCTGTCTGGCTGTTTGTCTGGCTGTGTCTGGTTGTCCATCTGTCTGTGTCTAGCTCCCTCCGTCTGTCTGTTTGTCTGTCTGTCTACCTGTATGTATGTATGTATGTATGAATGTATGTATGTATGTATGTGTCCATGTATGTATGTATGTGTGTATATATGTAAGTATGTATGTACTCTCTCTCTCTCTCTCTCTCTCTCTCTCTCTCTCTCTCTCTCTCTCTCTCTCTCTCTCTCTCTCTCTCTCTCTCTCTCTCTCTCTCTCTCTCTCTCTCTCTCAAATGTCGGCTGAACTGCGTACAAATTCTCTCTCCCTTGCTCTCCCCTTCCGTCTGTCAGCAAAGCCTTCACAAGCAGAATCCCAAATATAGCGTTTACTTTCCCCCGCGCCCCCACCACCATCATCACCACCACCACCACCACCACCATCAGTACTGAAATTCGTAAACCAGCACCGTTACTCCACAACAGTTGGTCGAGATCGTGATTTATTTGGTGATAATTGTGTGAGTGACAGTGACGGTGGGTTTTGTAATTATAATTGAGAGAAACGTTTGAGGATATATTAGGATTCGTATAGGTATGAAGTTTGGATGGATAGGAGTTCTTGAGTCTTTTTCTTTTTCCTCTCTCATTTATCCATAAATTAATTCAGTCTTCCAAAGCTCCCTGTTCACTCACTAACAACCTGATTACTGAGTCTATTCAGGTCAACTACTATTATCTGTGACCGAATTTTCTCACTATTTATTCTTTTTATTTATCTTTATCAAGCTTGAGTTCTATATCTCCACTTCTTTGATGACAACTCCAAGGTTCAGGTATGGCACCTTTTTGTATGTTAATGGGATGCGTGTGTTTTCTTCGCCTTGGTTCTCTTGTCAACTCGCCCATCAAACAGCAAGCAGAGCGTGAAGTTCTTTTCTCCCTTACAGTTTGAGGCAATGGGTTAACTTTAAAACTTCATTGCACGTTCGGAGTAATTTCTCTCTCCGGTACATAATGCAACAGGACAAATTTACCTTGTTTTGTTTCCTCCGAGTCGTGAACTTGAGGTAATAAAGAAATACGTTTAAACTTTCTTGCTGCATAAGAGAAGTTTGTCATTTAATGGAAACTGCTCCTCTCTCTGGACCAACCTAACTCAGGGGTAGAGAGAGCTGAAAATAAATAAATAAATAAATAAACAAAATAAAAAATACCTGCAAGATTTCCTACGTGGGAGGCGATGTCCGATATTATCATGGTCTTCAAAAGCTCACTCACAGCTACAGTCTGGAAAAGCTGCACGTAAACATCATGGCTGTCAAAACCACGAAAACAAAAGCGCAAAAAAAAAAAAAAAAAACGCTAACGCTGTGCCAGTCTGTGCCACTTAACACTTCTCCAATATAAGAACATGTATTTAACAACATAGTAAAAGAAATAACATACACTGTGGTAATTATATAAAAAAAAAGACACCATGCTTATTTGTTGCAATACGACACACCTTTGCCTTCACTAACCACCGTTGACCAATGTAAAAAAAATAAGTAAACAAAATGAATAAACAGGTTAACAGAAGGCCAACGCAGTCTAAATAGGTAAACAAGTAAGCAGGTAGACGAATAGGGAGACAGAAAAGTAATTGAGACAGACAGGTAGATAGACAATTAATAGAAAGGAGGACAAATTGGTGGACAGATAAGTAGAAAGGATAGACAGGGAGATACAAAAGAAGATGAAACAGACAGGTAGATACGCAACTAATTAGAAAGGTAAACAAATGGATAGATAGACAAGTAGATAGAGTAGACAGTTAAGAAGATATGAAAGTGAAACAGATACGTAGGAGGATAATTAGAAAAGGTAGACAGATAGGTATACAAGAAGACGGACGGGTGAATAGGTATGTAGACAGAGACATAGGTAAATAGGTAGACAAACAAGCAAATAGACAAATAGGTAGATAAACAGGTAGGTAGGCTTGTATGTAAGTAGGTAGACAATTATAGAAAGACAAGTAGGTTAGAAAAAAGTATTATCTTCCTACTCTCAGTGATTCCATTCCTTCCCCCGTACAATCTCGCGTTCAGTTACCTTAAGGGACAATAAATTTACACACTCGCCTGCCTGGTGCCGCCTCGTTCGTCCTGGGTGAAGGCTGCAGGAGATACACTTGCCTTGTTTTCTCCTGGGGAAAAAAATAGACTTAATGTAAGAAGCATTGGAGAAGCGATAAGTCGGTCAGTCAGTCAGTCAGTCAGTCAGTCAGTCAGTCAGTCAGTCAGTCAGTCAGTCAGTCAGTCTCTCTCTCTCTCTCTCTCTCTCTCTCTCTCTCTCTCTCTCTCTCTCTCTACATTGGATCAAGATGGAAAATGAAGGAAGTGAATAAGTAAAGGATAATAATAATGAGCAATTAGGAGAAAAAGGAAAAGAAGGAAAAATAATGCATAGTTCATTATCATTTTGTTCAGAGAGAGAGAGAGAGAGAGAGAGAGAGAGAGAGAGAGAGAGAGAGAGAGAGAGAGAGAGAGAGAGAGAGAGAAGGGAGGAGAAAGCAGAAACGTGCACACACACACACACACACACACACACACACACACACACACACACACACACACACACACTTCTGTTTCTGTCAGGAAGCTCAGTGGGGCGCGGCTTCCTAAACGTCATTCCCTCCTCCTTCTCCTCCTCCTCCTGCTCCTCCTCCTCCTCTTCCTCCTCTTCCTCTTCCTGCTGCCAATCGCCCACTTAGGAAATCGAGTGTCGTGTTGTCGTTCTCGTTGAAGCTAACATGTAAATACCTCGCCGATTTGATGGTTATTTACAAAGGAGGAGGAAGAGGAAGAAGAGGAGGGGAAGGATGAAGAGGAGGAAGAGAGGAGGAGGAGGAGGCAAAGGAGGAGGAGGAGGAGGAGACAGGTATACGAGGTGAAGGAAGCGAGCACATCCTTGTATGTCCCTGATTTTCGATTCCAAGGCTCCGTGATTCCTTCCGCTTACCTGAGAAACCTGACGCGCACCGCTGCCTTGAGCGACGCACCTGTCCACCTCCTCCTCCTCCTCCTCCTCCTCCTCCTCCTCCTCCTTCTCTTCCTCCTGCAGGGTAATTAGCAACAACGAGGTGGGTTAAGGAGAGAGTTTAAGATGAGAGAGAGAGAGAGAGAGAGAGAGAGAGAGAGAGAGAGAGAGAGAGAGAGAGAGAGAGAGAGAGAGAGAGAGAGAGAGAGAGAGAGAGAGAGAGAAATGTGTTAACCTTTTAGTCTTCCTGAACTTTCATTTTCTTCCTACTCTTTTTTTTTGTTGTTGTTGTTGTTGTTGTTGTTGTTGTTGTTGTTGTTGTTTTTCTTTACGTAACGAAAGATGACCATGGCGCTACAAAACAAAAAAAAACACAAGATAAATGAAAAAAAAATTTCAAAAGGACAGTAAAGAGAGAGAGAGAGAGAGAGAGAGAGAGAGAGAGAGAGAGAGAGAGAGAGAGAGAGAGAGAGAGAGAGAGAAGCAGAAACAGAAGCAGACCAACAGTTCCGGACTTTACCATTGGAAGGAAGGAGATAGAGTAAAGATTCACCTTAGCTCTTGCATTAGTAAGGTGAAGGAAAAGAGGGTCGAGGCAAGTAAAGAGGCTTGAGCAGGTAACTTCTTACTTTCGCTTTCTTTTTTCGTAATTGTTGGAGGAGGAGGAGGAGGAGGAGGAGATGGGAAGGGCAGGAGAGGGAAGAGAGAGGAGGAAGAGTGAGATCTTTATTTTATGAGGGTAATGAGAGAAGCCTCGTCTGTTTCGATGCTACAGTTCGCTGGCTATGGATTTATTTCTCCCTTTGTCTCATTAAAAGGTGGAGATATGTAAAGCAATACGAGAAGGAAGCAAAGGAAGAGGAGGAGGAGGAGAAGGGGCAGGAGGAGGAAGATGAAAGAGGTTTAGAAAAAATGACTACGACAGGACGAATAAAGGGAGATAGAAGAAAAGCAGGAGGAGGAGGAGGAGGAGGAGGAAGAGGAGGAGGAGGAGGAGTGAGGGAGAGGAGCAAGAGGAAGAAAAACAAAAGGACTGAGATAGAAGAATTGTATCTTTGTATATAAACCCTTTACACATACACACACACACACACACACACACACACACACACACACACACACACACACACACACACACACACACACACACACACACTCAAGCTCTGTTCTGCCTCTTCCAGACCCTTTCTCCCTTTCCCTCACAGGCTTCTTCTTCCTCCTCCTCCTCCTCTTCCTCCTCCTCCTCCTCCAGAGTAGCTTCCTCCATCCTGTGAGAAGAAGACATATTTTATCTTTTTTTTTTCATTCTCTCTCTCTCTCTCTCTCTCTCTCTCTCTCTCTCTCTCTCTCTCTCTCTCTCTCTCTCTCTCTCTCTCTCTCTCTCTCTCTCTCTCTCTCTCTCTCTCTCTCTCTCTCTCCCCCAAGAAGAGCCGTGTGTTGTTATCTGGCGTGTGTTCGTGTGTGTGTGTGTGTGTGTGTGTGTGTGTGTGTGTGTGTGTGTGTGTGTGTGCCTTTTCACTTCCCTTGTGTCCTGTCTATCCTTTTCATTTCTTCTTTATTTTTTATTCTTGTTGTCTTCAGAAGTTGGTGGATTGAAATGCTACACGGGATTGAAATAATTGAGCTCCGGCCGATTTTTCTTCTTTGTTTTTCATTTCCCTTTTCTTTTTTATTACTATTTTCTACGAGCGGTAAATAACAACAACAACACCAACAACAAAGTGATTTCGGATTCTCAAAGTTTTGGAAAAGGAAAAGAAAAATCCACGCTGGTTGTTTTGTTTGAGTTGCGTCTATCTCTTTTTTTTTTCGTTTTTCTTTTTCATTTGTTTGTATATACGTTTATTTTTCAGTTTTATCGTTACTGTCAAGCTTATAAACTATGTGATAACTCTTTTTTTTTCGTTTGTTCGTCTCTATATTCATCTCTTTCAAACCATATATGTAATGTTTATTTTTCCTTCGTATGTCTATTTGTTCATATTTTTCGTTTCGTTGTCAGCAAATTTGTATGCAGTGCGTTTGTCATTTATTTTTTCTCTTTTTTGACAGTTAGAAGAGTATGAGAGAAAACATTACTGAACTATCACCATCACCAACATCACTACCACAACTATCACTATCAGGATTAACCAAACAGCAATTAACCACTACAACCTTGCATGGCTGTTTAGCAATGAAGGAAATGATCTACAACCATCTGTTGGGTAGAGAGATAAGACTAGGTTAGTTAAGCAGAGGACTCCCCATTACTACCTTAACAATCATTACTACAATAGCCACCACAACACAGTTCACGCTATCCAATCACCAACACCCATACCCGTCTGCCCATTCCCAACATTAACACTTCATAATACTAAAGCAACACACACACACACACACACACACACACACACACGGCTGAAACACAAAACAATGCAACTTAATCACAAGGTAATGAGAGAGAGAGAGAGAGAGAGAGAGAGAGAGAGAGAGAGAGAGAGAGAGAGAGAGAGAGCAGACTTTAACGCCGCCTCGCTAAATTCTATTGTAAGTGGTGTCTTTTCCTCGCCGCGTCGCCAATTTGCATGCGGGACGTCTGGAGTTCACGCATTTCCGACACCGAGGCATCATGAATTACTCGTACCCTCGTGATCTCATTTACTGTGTGATGATTAGGATTTGTGATGCGCTAACTGGAGCACTGTGGGTGAGGAAACACATGCACGGAGGAACAAACAAAGGAACACATACGCGCAAACACAAGCATACATACATACATACATACATACATACATACATACATACATACATAAAAATAGAGACAAAGGCAGAAAGAAAGACAGAAAGACAGACAGAAAGAGATAGACAGATAAACAGACAGACAGACAGACGAGATAACAACACAAACCCAATGGTGCTTGTCCATCCACAAATCATCATTATCATCATCAGCAAAACAGGACAGAAGCCTCCCCAGACCTTCACTCCCCTCTGTTAACTACCATTCTATTCCATTTCATCTCACTTTCTATTTAGTTCTCTATGTATCCAGCTCTTCCCGTCTCCGTCTCATCATTTTATTTATTTATTATCACTTTTTTTTTTATTACTCTCAGCTTATTATTTTAGCAGTATTAACCCAACACAACACCAGCACATCCACCCGCAACACACAAGCCTGCCTCAGCACAGTCACGGCACAGAACATGAAACAGAACAACCACATCTGCTGCTCAGGGAGATTACGTGCTTCTCTAATAACAGACAGTAATAACACGTGTTCCAGTCCTCTCTCAGTGCTACCTAGTTCAAATCCTCTGTTAATCCTAGCTAGTTCAAATCCTCTCTTAATCCTAGCTAGTTCAAATCCTCTCTTAATCCTAGCTAGTTCAAATCCTCTCTCTTAATCCTAGCTAGTTCAAATCCTCTGTTAATCTTAGCTAGTTCAAATCCTCTCTCTTAATCCTAGCTAGTTCAAATCTCTCTTAATCCTAGCTAGTTCAAATCCTCTGTTAATCCTAGCCAGTTCAAATCCTCTCTCGGTGTCAGCTAATTCAAATCCTCTGTTAATCCTAGCTAGTTCAAATCCTCTCTCTTATTCCTAGCTAGTTCAAATCCTCTGTCGGTGTCAGCTAGTTAAATCCTCTGTTAATCCTAGCTAGTTCAAATCCACTCTCTTATTCCTAGCTAGTTCAAATCCTCTGTCGGTGTCAGCTAGTTCAAATCCTCTCTCTTAATCCTAGCTAGTTCAAATCCTCTCTTAATCCTAGCTAGTTCAAATCCTCTTTCGGTGTCAGCTAGTTTAAATCTCTCCAATCCTAAAGATTTTCCAAGCATGAATTTTTGTATCTGTGTTAGGAAAGAAAACTAAAAAAAAGTCACACAAACACCAACACAAAACAGCAAAACAGCGCGGGAGAACCACGACACCACCTGCAGCACCACACACACTCTTAAAACGCTTTGTTCTCTCGTCACGATCATTTTCAAAGGCCACGATGATCATTAATTGAATTTTCATGGGGTTCTGTCCTACTGACGATGCTGATTCTTTATTCATCACTAGAATCATAAGGAAAACACCCTTAAACACCCCAATAATCTCCACTATATTAACGTAACCCAACTTAACCTAGTAAATACAGAAAACAAGACGGCGAAAAATGCTTTTTTTTTCTATTTATAATGCAGAATCTTTGTTATTAACCGCTACAGCCATGAAAACCTAAAAAAAAAACAATGAAAGCCTAAAAGAAACAAAACAATAACTAGCGCTAAACAATGTGAAATGTAGACAATAAGACAGTTCATTATTTAAGAATTGTTTACGAATACGATCCATCCGCATACTCACTGTTCACCTCCTCAGCACAGCGGCAAAGCAGATGAAGCACAGCAGGCGAGAAGCAGCAGCACGTACAGCAAGCGGAAGGTCGACACGGCCACTTTAGTGTCGCACAGCACTGCTAAATAATTTCACAGCGACGCCAGCGGACGGAGGTGGCTTACGGCGGGAGGGAAGGCTGATCGTGGGGGAGGAGAGGCGGGAGGAGGAGTAAAGGGAAGAGAGAGGGAAGAAAAGGTGGAGGAAGAGGAAATGGAGGAAAAAGACTATTGAATTTGATGGTTAGGGAGGATAAGGATGCGGATGAAGAGGATGAGGAGTACTCGTAGTTGAGGAGGAGGAGGTAATGGGAGAGAAAGACGAGGATGAGCAGATGTTGGAAATGAAGGGGAAAAAAAAAAAAAAGGAAGACGATAACGAGTAGTAGTTTTTTAAAAATGAGAAGGGAGGAATAGAAAAAAAAACGAAAGGTGAAGATAAGAACGAAGGAGGAAAAAGAAAAAAACAACAACGAAAAACAAGAATATGACGAAAACAAGAAAGAAAGAAAGAAGAGGAAGAGGTAGAAGATAAACAAGAAGACGACAACGACGACTATAAAAAAAAGCTGGGAGTAAAGAAGAAAGAAGAGAAGGAAAAGGAAAACGCGAATAATAAACGAAAGAAGAGAAAAATAAATACAAAGGAATACAAAGAAAAAAAAACTATACACCTTTTAGTCCCTACCAGATTGTTTTGACGATAAAGAAAATAGTAGAAGTTTAAACACGATACGAGTAGGAGGAAGAGGAGAAAGAGGAGGAGGAGCAGGAGGACATGGCGGAGTAAAATGAAAATAACAGGTAACAGACAACCCGTCACGACATAACAAGATAACTAGCTTTAGTCATTCGTTCTCTTCCACAGATCTTTACTAACTGCATGAGGGAAGGACAGGACAGTGAGGAGGAGGAGGAGGAGGAGGAGGAGGGGGAGGAGGACTGGTTAATGAAGGGGAAAATAATAGACATGAAGAGGGGAAGGGAAGGAAACATGAGTGGTGGTGGTGGTGGTGGTGGTGGTGGAAGAGCATAAGAAAGGGGATAGAGAGAAAGGGAGGAGAAAAGAGAGAGAAAGGAGAAGGAAAAACAGAATTATAGGTAACGGGCTGGCAATAAGAAATTTTGGAGAGAGAGAGAGAGAGAGAGAGAGAGAGAGAGAGAGAGAGAGAGAGAGAGAGAGAGAGAGAGAGAGAGAGAGAGAGAGAGAGAGAGAATCAGACACAGTAAACGCAATCCAAAACCTTTATAACTGTAACAAAAAGGAAAATTATTTCATCCTTCCCAAGTAATAATACACACACACACACACACACACACACACACACACACACACACACACACACACACACACACACACACACACACACACACACACACACTCTTACCAAACCAAATAAGCACAGATAGAGGTAACAATAACATCAAGGGAGTGAACGGACAGTGACGCCGCGCCGCTGCTCAACACAGTCACCAAAAGAGAGGGAAAACAGAACATTCTCCTCTACAGACAGTAAGCCGCTTGGTCTCAAAACCTCATTTCACAGTATCGTTACTCTCAGCCCTTAAAAAAGTACAATTAGGGCTTAAGGGAAAACGTTCAAGTAATTCTCCAACACGGTGTCTGAATCCCGGAGAATCTTTAGTGACGCAATTCACTTCACACTTCACGCTAATGCTGGAAACTGGCACACACACACACACACACACACACACACACACACACAGGCTGAAAACTCACGCATTCACGCACGCTTGTTGTCTCACTGCAGCTTAGTTACAAGGATTTTACCAGGAGACTCGCAAGGGAAACACAAGATCACTGAGTGTAATGCAGTGTAGCACTCGTACCAGACGCCATAACAATGTAAGGAAATGAGGATAGACTACAAAATGCCAGCTGACCTACAAGAGATAACTTTCCAGCTGTGGGTGATCTACGTGAAAGGATACATAAATGACGTGCATAAAGGAATACAAGATGAATAAATATATCAATAAGTGTATATGAATAAGAATGAATAATCAAGGAGATCAGGAAATAAAATGTACAATTGAATAAGTTGAATTAGATAAAACATACTCAAAAATTTTAAGTATATTAGAGATTATAAATAAAAAAATTCTAAAACACGTCACGGCTCTATGGAAAAGACAAACAGACAGACAGACAGACAGACAGACAGACAGGCAGATAGACAGAATAAATGACCACGTGGCCTTACCGACATCACCATCACCACCATCACCACCATTACCGCTAACAACCTCATTCAAACCACCACCACCATGTCTAAATCATATTCCTTCTCTTTCTCCTCTCATCTTCCTTCCTCCTCCTCCTCCTCCTCCTCCTCCTCCTCCTCACCGCCCACACAGAGGCTGCCAGGCGAGAGAAACGAGAGTTTTCTATCTTATGAGGCTAAGTGGATGAAACTGCATCTCTCTCTCTCTCTCTCTCTCTCTCTCTCTCTCTCTCTCTCTCTCTCTCTCTCTCTCTCTCTCTCTCTCTCTCTCTCTCTCTCTCTCTGTTTCTCCTTTCTTATGAATCCTTATCTTTTTCTCCTTTTTCTTTTTTTCGTACTCTTATCTATATTTTCTCTATTATCTCTTTTTATTTGTGCATCTCTTATCGCTCCCTCCTCCCCTCCTTCCCCTTTCTCCCCTCCTCTCTATAGCCCTCATCCTCCTCCTCCTCCTCCTTGTCCTTCTTGTTCTCCTCGTTCTAGATTTCATTCTTTTCCTCAGTTTTATTCCCGTTCTCGTTCTCTTCTTCTTCTTCCTCTTCTTCTTCTTCTTCTTCTTTCTCCTCCTCTTGAAGTACATCACCTGTCCCTTTTTACGTTCTTTGTTCCACCTGTTGGCGACCTTATTCTTGTCGCTTCGTCCTCCTCCTCCTTCTCTTCCTCCTCCTCCTCCTCCTCCTCCTCCTCCTCTTCCTCCTCCTCCTCCTCCTTCTCCTCCTCCTCCTCCTCCTTTACCACTTACACGATTCTCAACTCTCTCTCTCTCTCTCTCTCTCTCTCTCTCTCTCTCTCTCTCTCTCTCTCTCTCTCTCTCTCTCTGTCTGTCTGTCTGTCTCTGTCTCTCTCTGTCTCTCTCTGTCTCTCTCTGTTTCTCCACAATTTATCTCTTCTTCAATGTATTTCCCAACAATTCATCCCTTCCTTAATGCACCTCTCACTCTTCCTCCTCACCATTGCCTGTTCCGCTGATTCTCTTCCCTCTCGCACCCTGCCCTCCAGTAGCCACCTGAGTGAGGGCTCGCTGCCGCCTTTCGCCGACCTTCATGCCGCACGCTGTAAAAAATAGTTAAGTCTGGATGCCACCTGACAGCGATGACCCGGCGAGGGAGATGAAGTCTGAGTACCCGAGAAGGAGGAGGAGGAGGAGGAAGACCAAAAAGGAAGTTCAAACTGCAGCAGACTTTTTGGCCCTTCCGAGGACGTGTGATAATCTAATACTGTATCAGAGAGATATAGGAAAAGGAGGAGGAGGAGGAGGAGGGGGGTGAGAAGCAGGATCTACAAGCTAAACTGAGAGGATATAGTGAAAGGAAGATGAAAGTAGTAATGCTACGACAGAGCAATAAGAGAAAGCAAGGGAAGGGAAGGGAAGGGAGGGGAAGAGGAAGGAAGAGGAGGGGAGGGACGGGTAAGAGTAATGGAGGCAGAGAAGAGGCTAAAGAAAAGTGATAAATAACAGAATGGAAAGATGATGAAAGTTTGTTAGGAAGGAAGGAGAGAGAGAGAGAGAGAGAGAGAGAGAGAGAGAGAGAGAGAGAGAGAGAGAGAGAGAGAGAGAGAGAGAGAGAGAGAGAGAGAGAGAGAGAGAGAGGGAAAGAAAGGAAATAAGGGTGTGGAGAAAAAGGGTCTATGAAGATGAAGGAAAATAGTTAAATACAGAATGATAAATGGAGAAGAAGAAAAAATAGGACAATAACGAAACTCGGAGAGAACAGGAAGAAAAAAAGAAGAATTTAAGTAAAGTATGCATAAAAGAAAGAAAGCATAACAGATAAGTAAAAGAGGAAGTTATTGGAAAGAAAAAAAAAAGGTTACAAATGAAAGGGTTGAAAAACAGAGAAACACATCGGAGAGAAGCAGACACACAAACTGATAGGGTAGTTGTACATATAGAAAAACACAAATAACAATATATCATCAGTAAGCCTAGTTTCTTTTTTTCATGCAGAAGGGACACCAGCCAAGAGTAACAAAATTTATAAGAAAACAAAGGCCTAATGAAGTGCTGGTCCCCCAAACAGAGCCAAAAGTGGTCATCAAAAATTAAAGAATAAGTATCTATCTTGTATTTCAAATGATGTATAAGCACTGACCTGAGTATGAATAAGCCAAGCAGTATGAATGAACGTTCAACATATACGTCTTCCCTTCAAAAGAAAGACTAAGCGTAACATTCACTTCTACCCTATAATTCTGTACTAGTTATGCAGGGCTTCGATAGATGGCGCTGACCGGAGTGAGAGTGCACACGGTAAAACAAAACTCTGCAATTGCCGCTGTGCCACTGTCAAAAAGTCCTTGATTTACATACTAACAGTGGTAAAACTAATGTGTAATGAGGCGAGTGTTATCTGTAAACACGAAACACGACAAACGTTCCCCGTAGACTTAGGTACCAGTGCGACGAGAGACTTGAAAATACGAGCAAGGAAAATACGAGTATACTTGCAACAGGAGACACGCAAGTGAAACATTATCTGTATAAGATTTAATGCAAGAGTGAAGTGGAGGGAGAAAGAGAAAAGAGAGATACAGACGGAAAGAAGAAAAATAAAATAATCAGCATGAAATAACTGATAAAAATGGTGAAATTAGGAACAAATACATATAAAAAAATGAAGAGGAAGAAGAGGAAAAAGAAGAATTAGAAGATGAAAAGAAAGAAAAGATAGGACCATAAAAAGACAAAGATGAAACAAGAAATTAAGACAAAGAAGAGGAACAGAACAAAGACAAGAAGAGATATGTATGTGACGACAAAACACACACACACACACACACACACACACACACACACACACACACACACACACACACACACACACACACACACACACACACACAAGAAGAAAACAGATAAAACGAAACACTGAAAAGAAAGAAAGAAAAAAGAAAGAGGAACAAAGACCACGGATAATAAAAACAAACAGGAATTAAGAAGAAAACAGAACATAACCTATAAACAAACACACACACACACACACACACACACACACACACACACACACACACACACACACACACACACACAGGCAAACAGACAGACAAGACAAGCACAAACAAGACAGCAAAGAGACTGAGAGACAAAGAAACAGACAGGTAAGCAGGTAATTAAGCAGGTAGGCCTAAATAGTCATAGCCAGCAGGTAGGCAGGCAGGCAGGCAGGTAGGCATGTCGTGACGGAGGTGGTGGGGGGAGGGCGGGGATAATTTAGTTGCCGTCATAAATAAGAAAAAAAAATGCTTAAAAAGGGAAGAGGAATGTGCAAAAGAGGAGAAGAGAACGGAGGGGAAGGAAGGGAAGGAAAGGGAAAGAGGAATTAGTAATAGAAGAGAAAAGAAAGAAAGGGAAGGGAAGAGAGAGAGAGAGAGAGAGAGAGAGAGAGAGAGAGAGAGAGAGAGAGAGAGAGAGAGAGAGAGAGAGAGAGAGAGAGAGAGAGAGAGAGGGGAGGGGGCGGGTGGAAGGCGGGGATATACACAGAGTGGCGGAACAGTTAAGCTCAACTAAGCACCGCCTGGACCACGGCAATCGTTGAAGCCTGAGCGGTAAGATGTAGCGTGCGTTCATTGGGCTATCAGAGGTTCGATTCCCACTCACTCTCTCTCTCTCTCTCTTCTCTCTCTCTCTCTCTCTTTCTGTGGCTTAACACTCCCGCTGTTGTAGTTTTTCATCTTAATAAAGTGGTCTGATTATCGAACGTTTTGCAAAGGTTCTTATTGTGTGTGGCTTAATTTTTTGTTTAATAAAATTGCCTTGGGTTACATGAAGGGAAATTGTCAGTGTTATTAGCAGCCGAAGGATTCACTCTCTCCGTCAGTTTCTCGGTTTCAAAACAGGAAGCATTCATTACACATGCATTTTATATATTATACATACATATACTGTAGAGAACACACACAAAAAAAAAAAAAAAATTCACACCGCATACACGTTACACCCTCACACTGTTTGGCACATCCACAGCAGACTGGCCGTAAATCCCACCCACACAGGTACACAGACACGTAAGAGCCACACCTGCATTAACACCTGATGGTTCGCGAGCAAAGAGCATCGACCAGCTTGGGTTCAGTTACGCTGCACTCCAACACCTGACTCCATTCCCTCACCTCGCCACGGGTTTATTGTCCACTAACTGATGTGTCGCTTGTTGCTTCACTTTGTATTGTTGCCACTCGTTGAATTGTTATGATTTAAGTAAGGTGATATTGTCTCGTAATGGTGGGGCTGATGATGATGATGATGGGAAGGAGAAGGGAGAGGAGGAGGAGGAGGATACATTGTGACTTCTTTGGTTTCTATAATTTTTCCTGGGTTCACTTTAATCATACTTTGTTTTCTTCTCTTCTTTTTATTTCTCTTTTTATTTTCATTCATTTGTCAGACTTGTCACTTTTTTTATTCATCTCTTCCCTTTATTTTCTTTTTTGCCTTTTATTTACTTCATATCTTCAATAAAAGTATCATATCCAACTTTGAAACACTAGGTCATAGAGCATGGGTTACTATGGACGCGCCGTGGGAACTGAACCCCTGACAGAACAGTGAAGGCAGCAGGCGACCCCGACAAGCTATTATCAGTCAGGCCAAAATATGGAGTTTGGTCGACGTTGACTGTTCTTCCACCACAGCAGTACTCGTATAATGGGGTTTGATGATGTTGGACAAAAAAATAGACAAGGGAGAGGGTTAAGTGCTAAGGAAACAAGACTGCTACAATATTTTCTCACGTTATATTTCGGCTACAAGTCTTACTTAGAAAATGTATCGCGCCATTCATACCAGTTGCACTCGGACAGAAACCTGATCAAAGTGGAATTGCAAGGAGGGTTTCTATTAACGATTCAGGTCAAGAAATAGTTCTCTTACCTGCGCTTCTGGAATTACCTGTGAAGGGAGGAAAGGATAATAAAATATTTCAAGTGTTTTAAATGTTTCCGCACTACATGCAAACAATAGTTAATGTAGTGTTGCCTAATCAGACAATCAGACAGCTACGTAAACAAGAGTCTCAGTACTTGCTGCTGTTTGAAAAACCTATACAATCCTTAGTATTGCCTAATCAAACAATCAGACAGCTACGTAAACAAGGGTCTCAGTACTTGCTGCTGTTTGAAATCCTATACAATCCTTAGTAATCTTTAACAATTTACTGAATCTTCTATGATTGACAATCGTTTTGGGGAGAGCGGCATACTGAGGTTTTTTTCTTTTTTTTTTCCATTCTCATCTTGTGCCTCTCATTAGACACCTTACCTCTTTCAGCACCGTGGCATCAGTTTAATTATATTCTGCATACCAACAGAAGATTAATTTATGATGACTTTTTACAATCAAGAGGTTACTAAGCCACTCATCCAGTACTATATATTACAACACTACTTACTTGACGAGGTTATAAAAAAAAAAAAAATGAGCGTAGCATTGAATAACCTACGATTAAGATGCTCATCCAGTACTGTTAAAACATTATCAAATCTTTCATTACAATTTGGCACACCTTTACTCAGTCACTAACCACCGTAAGCCACTCCTTGTTCCGCAGCCACCACCAAACATCATTTGGACAAGAAACTGGAGTAGTATTATTATTTTATCTCCTTCTTTCTTGTACGTGCTTATAAAGATTTCATGCACTGCTCCTAGTGGTGTGAAATGT
>NC_087165.1:23073511-23076011 GCF_035594125.1 Scylla paramamosain
GGATAGAAACACACACACACACACACACACACACACACACACACACACACACACACACACACACACACACACACACACACACACACGTAATAGTATTTCAAGAGAGAGAGAGAGAGAGAGAGGAGAGAGAGAGAGAGAGAGAGAGAGAGAGAGAGAGAGAGAGAGAGAGAGAGAGAGAGAGAGCAGGATTCAAGAAAGTACAAAGCAACAAAGAGTCAAGGTATAAACCAAAAAAATAAAAAAATAATAATAATACGAGCAAGTTCTCTCCCTCTCTCTCTCTCTCTCTCTCTCTCTCTCCTCTCTCTCTCTCTCTCTCTCTCTCTCTCTCTTGAAATACTATTACTCATTACCCTCCCTCGCACCATCCCTCTACACCACCTCCCCATCAGGAGTAGAGCAACAACCCGCAAAGCAAGAACAAGGGAAGAAGAGAGACACAAATGGGCTGAGTTTAGACAGAAGCAGGCAGGGAGGGAGGAGGTGAGTGGAGCGGTGTTGGAGGAAGGCAGCTCGGAGGGCGGTGAGAGTCTGGGTTGAGAGGGACTGGTGTTGGGGTGTAGGCAATGGGGAGGGCGGGGCAAGGGGAGCGGCAGGAGAGCCAAAGAGGGGCAGGGAGGGGGGGCGGGCGGGCTGGCAGGGAGGCAAGGCACATAAATACCCAGTCACAGAAGACGCCCGACTTGAAACTCATTAGATTAGCATCGCGACGAGGCCGAGGGTATTCCTGGCGAGTCCTGCTTCCAGAGAGAGAGAGAGAGAGAGGAGAGAGAGAGAGAGAGAGAGAGAGAGAGAGAGAGAGAGAGAGACTCATGTAAAAAGCATATCTCACTCGGCCCACCATTAATCACGTTCATTGTAATTCTCCAATGAATAATTATTAGATTAGGCAATAAGGAACCTGGAATGAATGAATCACTTGCATATTCATGGCAATACTTCATTTATTTACCGATTAATTCACACACACACACACACACACACACACACACACACACACACACACACACACACACACACACACACACACACACACACACACGAAACAAAAATAAGCGTAAAATACAAAACATAATCAAATATATTTCAGGGCACTGCAGCGCATATTCGGTGATAAGAGAGAGAGAGAGAGAGAGAGAGAGAGAGAGAGAGAGAGAGAGTGAGAGAGAGAGAGAGAGAGAGAGACGGGGAAAAAGACACTTGGTCTGCTCTCTTGAATAAACCATGAAGACACTTAGATAATGGAAGAGGAGGAGGAGGAGGAGGAAGAGGAGGAGGAGGAGGAGGAGGAGGAGGAGAAGGAGGCGTCGTAGGGGTGACCAGGTAAAGGAGAAAGTAAAGGAGGAGAAGGAGGAGACGGAAGAGGAAGAAGAGGAACAGTAGCACCAATAAAAGTACATAGCTCGTGAGAGGAAAAGGAACAGAAAAAAAAAAGAAAAGGAAAACGACAACGGGAAACAAGAAAAAAAATTAAGAAAGGAAGAAGAGAACAATCAAAGGAAGAACAGAAAACGGAAGAGGTTCATTTTCTTAGGTACGCATCCTCACCATCACCATCTCAACACCGCCTTACTACACCTTCCCCAATGCTCCCTTTCTCTCTCCCATCTCTCCCTTTCCTTCCTTCCCCTCCATTCACAACAATCAGATATTACAACAACATACTCGTGTTTCCCAATCCTCCCTCCCTTCCTCCCATCCCTCTCTTTCCCTTGCTTCCTCCCCTAATGCATTACCCCTTACTCTCTCTGTGTGTGTATGTGTGTGTGTGTGTGTGTGTGTGTGTGTAACTTCATAGTCCCTGCACGTTATCTTGTTCACATCCGCTACTAATTGCTGTCCCTAGTTGTTGCATACGTTTATCTAATTCCCAGTAAGAACCCGCTGAACAGTACCTGAAGGCGTGGCTGCAGAAGGGAGAGGCTGTACGTAGAGCAAAGGCGGTAGACCCGGAGGAGGCCAAGACACGGGGAAAGCAAGGAGGAGCAAGAAGGGCGGGGGGAAATAAGGAGAAAAGGAAAGAAAGATGTGCAAGTCGCTATGGTGCGTTGGAGGGATCCGAGGGCAGGAAGGAAATTAGGAGGGAAATGTTGCAGGGAAGTTGGAAGGGAAAAAGATGGAGGGAAGAAGTTAGGAAACAGATGAGGGAGGAAGGGAGGAAAGAATTGACGGAGGAAGGACGACGGGCGGAGCGGCGCTTAGGAGGTAACGAGGAAGGGGGAAGAGTGGGGAGGGAGAAAAGCGTGGAGGGAAAGAGGAGAGGAAGGGAAGAGAAGGAGAGAAGGAGAAAATGAGAGGACGGAGTCAGAATGTCAGGGGAGAAAAAATGGAGGAAGATTAGAATAAGACAAAAACTAAATAATGGAAAGAACAAAGGAAATGCAAGAGAGAGAGAGAGAGAGAGAGAGAGAGAGAGAGAGAAACACACTCGGCACAGATTAACAACACGAGCTGAACTGAACTTGCAACATAAACGCAACGAATCACTGGAGGCTGTTTC
>NC_087165.1:23081011-23166011 GCF_035594125.1 Scylla paramamosain
TTGTTCTTCTTATCTTTTCATTTCGTTTCTCTCTCTAATTGGTGCACAGGTGGTGGTGGTGGTGGTGGTGGTGATGTGCGCTAGATGAGTAATGTATACGTATGTGTTAGGTGTTAGGTGTGTTCCTCTCCATCCACGTGTGTGTGTGTGTGTGTGTGTGTGTGTGTGTGTGTGTGTGTGTGTGTTTCTATCCAATCTGCACTGCCCAAGATAGATGACTGTGCTGCAATGCTACTCCTCTTGTTGTTTCCCTCATTCGCTGCTGGCTTTCCTTCCCTCCCCCCACCCTCTCTCTCTCTCTCTCTCTCTCTCCCTCCCTCTCTCCCAGACACAAGCACAGGCAGCATCAGTAAATTATATGCATAAATCTCGCAGTACAAGCAGCCTCAGCCATTAACTTCCTAGGACTTATCAGGGTAATTGCGAAATTTTAGCATAATGTTTCACCCCCTCCATCTCTCCCTCCATGCCTGCCCCCAACCCCCCACACTCACGCACACACACACACACACACACACACACACACAGCTACTGACTCTTCCCCCCTTCACCTCCTCATTCTCCTCCGATTCTGACTCCGGTTCCTCTCCTTCTACCTCGCTTCTTTCCCGTCCTCTTCCTCCTCCTCCTCCTCCTCCTCCTCCTCCTTCACCGCTCTTATTGCCTCGCATCCCCCCACCACCTCCTCTTCCTCTTCCCGTCCTCCTAACAGCCAATTGTGCAGCCATTAAGGTCATTAGAAAATACAGTAAAGAGAAATAATCACATTAGCACGCCTACTCCTCTCTCTCTCTCTCTCTCTCTCTCTCTCTCTCTCTCTCTCTCTCTCTCTCTCTCTACGGTGTTCATTAGAATATTTACCCAGTTTGAAGTGAACTTTTCAATATTCCCAATATTTGCGTGTTGACTTGTATGTGTATCTATTTATATATATTTTTTTCTATTCCCAAATGGTGAGTGGTGATGTTGTTCTCGATGTGCTCTCTCTCTCTCTCTCTCTCTCTCTCTCTCTCTCTCTCTCTCTCTCTCTCTCTCTCTCTCTCTCTCTCTCTGATTTCATTGTCAAAGCATAGTCTAAGATCGCCTTTGTCTTAAGAGCGCTATCAGTAGGCAACTTAGGTCCGGTTCTCATAGTATCTCCGTGCTTCCTCCCTGTGTGTTTGTATTATAACCTTAATGCAGCGATGAGTTTCTGCGATAAGAGTGACGTACGTATAGAATTAAGCAAATCCTGACGTGTTTTAGTGAGGTCTTAGCAGCCATGACGTGTTTGCTTCCTCATGATCCTGACCACGTTCTCTTTCCAGATGAAGGGTGGCCTGGTGATGCAGATGTCGCTACAGGTCAAGTTCTACAAGTCCGGCGACTCGCAGCACTGTGACTGGGGCTCCACCTTCCACTGCATCGAGTATGACTGCGAGACTCACACGGACGCGGGCATTGTCGCGATACTGAAGGAAACTATTCGATAGATGACACCCCGGGAACCCTATTTTGAAACACTTCTGCGCTGCACCTCCACTACATTCAAAAGGCTTTAATTGAAGTTACACGTATTATTAAGGGTGTATTTTTATGGTTCTAGTGACAAATTAACAAGATTTTTACACTGTTAACAGGAGAAACACTGTTGAAAACCTGGCTTATCATCCCTGTGGTCTTTGAAAATAGTCGTGGTGAGACAGTAAAATATTTCTGAATACAGGCCCAAGTCCAACCCAACCCTACCCAAACTAACCTTGCCTAATCTAAGCCCAATCCACTCCACTCCACTTCGGTCTGGTCATACAATGCACTCCAGTCTGGTTCAGTTTTAGTCCAGTATATCCTAGCCCTGTTCATACCAGTCAGTCTAGTCAGTCAATTGAATCAGTCAGTCAGTCAGTCAGTCAGTCATTTAGTCAGTCAGTCAGTCAGTCATTTAGTCAGTCAGTCAGTCAGTCATGCTCGACTAAATCTAGCCTAGTGTAGTTCGATGTATTGGAGTTAATATCTTTTTTCTTTTCTTTTTCTGGTGGGAGGTAAGGAGTCTTGCTCTTAGTCTATAAAATCTTCGTTAAATCTATCTACTACTACTGCTACTACTACTACCACCACAACTACTACACTTTTTTTTCTTAAGGAATGATTCTAACTTAGTTTATATTCCCTATTTTTCTTTTTCCTTGTATGTGTGTGTGTGTGTGTGTGTGTGTGTGTGTGTGTCGGTGAGTGTGTGCGTTCTTCCTCTAACTTTTACTAGTACGCATTTCTTTTGACGTGTGGGGAGGGGAAAGGGAGGAGGAAGAGGTTTGCCTTTCTCATCTTCCTCGTTTTTTGTTCCGTTTTCTGTGAGTAGTATTTGATCTTATCTGTGGCGGCGGCGAGGCAGTGGTGGAAACTGTAAGACGGAAAGAAAACGCGGTGCGGAAAACGAAAAAAAAGCAAGAAAAAATTAAGTGACGGAGAGAGAGAGAGAGAGAGCACACATACACATCAAAGGCAAAAAGAAAAGAACTATGAATCCCAACACAATGATAACAAACACTTGAAAAATAACTCTGCTATCAACTCACAGACCATTCATCTCCAGCCTTTTGCCTGCTATTCGGTTCACGTTTCCTTAATCACTAACCATCCTGAAACATCTTTACTTGTTCTGCAGCCACCTCTAAACTGTATAGAAACTGCAAAATCTACTCTATTTAATCCTGTCTCTTGCAGATGCTTATAAAGATTTCATGCAACACTTATTCATTCATCTCTATCAGCTGCCCCGTATATTCAAAGCCACCCTAGCATACCCATATTCCGGTCCCATACTCGATATCATACACGAACTGAATCACTAATAATTAATTCAGATACCGAGAGAAAAACACGTGAAGCACCAAATGAAGCGCAGTGAAACCAATACCGGAATTGAAATAAGTTTATGATTGTGTATTTATGTATGTGTGTATGTATGTACGTGGGAGGAGGAAGGGAAAGCACTGGGAGAAACTGCGCTAGAGAGAGAGAGAGAGAGTGTGTGTGTGTGTGCGTATGTGTGTGTGCGTGTGCAAGGTAAGGCAAGACAGCTGTACATAGTTACCAAGTCTCGTTTGAGGGTTGACAGCTTACCCTTCAAATTTATGATACAAACATCTTTATCTCTCTCTTTCTCTCTGTTTTGGTTTTTGCTTTTGGACGAGAATGGTTGCAGTGGAAGCGTCAGATGAGTAGAGAGAGAGAGAGAGAGAGAGAGAGAGAGAGAGAGAGAGAGAGAGTACTCCCTAAATTAAAATTCGAAGTAGCTGGAGACGTTTCCCTGAACAAATACTAAATAAAGCCACGCATCCCAAGGAGCCGCGGCGAACCATTGATTATTGGGGGCCACGTGCCGCGCCTGACTCGCCGCCCCGGGACTCAGGAGGTCGAGAAGGAAAGAACTGTAAGGTCGCTTCAGATAAGTGACTCCCTATAGGTACGTTTACTTTTACACTCATAGAAAAAGAGCAAGTAAGTTATCATTTTCGCTTTTTTTTTTTTTTCCACTCCATGAGAAATTAAAAGTAAGGCTAACAGCGGTTTCAGTGCATAGTAGATTAAGAGGTTCGTGTTCCCCCTCCTGTTACTGCCACTTTGTCATTTCGTGTGTGCCGGAGTCCTGCCACTGGCCAGCAGGCAGAACTGTTGTCCCGGACGGCCAGCCTCCCGCAGCGGCGAGGCGCAGGTGCGACACGCTGCACGTGACATCCTTCCTATCTGTCTTGATTATCAGTGCGAAATTTGTTTTTCACTCTCTGCATCGTAACAGAAAACGTTTTGTGTAAATATACCATGCATGCGGGAAACTTGCGTTCGTTCTCTAAGGCTTAACGCTGATAGTCTGGGGAAGTATGCGTATGCGTGTCGACAAAAAATCTTCCTCTCCTTACTTTTTTGTCAAACTGCTTGAGTCTGCCTCGTGCTGCCCAGTGGTGCAGCCACACTGTTCAGGCCATGAGGACCCCCAGGGAGTGACTTGCTCCTCTTGTATTTACAGTTCTGCAACCGATCATTATTTTCACTTTGTGAACCGCTTCACTGCTAAATGTGTCCTCACTACCGCCGCCCAGTCCTCCTCAAACACTCGTATGCGATTAAAAGCGACATCGTGTCAGCGATAACTTAACACCGGCTTAGTTAGTATTCAGTTCGAACTAATTAGCTTTCGAGTGCAAATTCAAGGCCAGTTCGAATTCGACAAGATTCTCGCAGCGCTGCCTGACGCTGATGCAACAACACGATCTCAACTTCGGACTTTTCTAGCTCCCTCCTAATCCAGCGAAATCTTGCCATGACAGCCTCCCGCTGCGATGAGAAAAATATGTATGCACACAGCCTTCTCTGGGACGAAGATTTACTTCATCTATTGTATCTCGAGAAACTTTCGTTGTACTTGAAGGTTATTTCAACACGCGTCAGATGTTTAAATTTCGAAGAACATACAATGGAGACGAAAATTCTTATGTGATAATAAACCACACTTTTCAGATTTTTAAATAGATACACGTTTATTTCTGCTGTGAATAACACTGCACAACGTCCAGTGTGCTATCGTGCGACTGAGTTTACTACAGTAATAGCTAAGGCGAGACAAAAATTCACCTTCCTTTCACAGTGTGCGTGGAGTGCAATGTGTCATCGCCGTGGCCCGCCACCACGAAACGAAGGGCGAAGGAAGTTTCATTTACGGGATATCTGGCCTTGTACATCTTGCTCTTTGTGTCTGGTTGTATTACTAGTGAGTCACTTCTTCACCGAGGGAGTCCTGCACCCAAGGAGAAGGTTTCATGGTGTGCAAGTGAGGAGGAAGTAACACTTCCAATGGTGGAGACGCTTCACTACGCACACGCTGTTAGGTGTGGTGGGCCAGTGATCCCCAGTCATCTGTTGCTGCTTCTAATGATAAGGATTAACTGTGCGAGGCATCTCTGTTTTCTTCTTTTCTTTCCGGTGCACTTTCTCTTATCCTGTCACTTTCCTTTACATTCACGACAAACCACGCACACAAAGTAGCGTCTGCGCTGATTTGTTTACTTTTGCAGTCGCTTTTCGTGGAAAGGTCGAAGCTTGGTTTCCTGCTAATGCCGCGCAGGGGCTGCTCCGCCTGCAACTCACTCCGCCTCATTGACTCCTCTACCTTAACTTTTCCCCTCTTTCTGCAGGCAATAGAACAGCACCTCTTGACAGACAGCTTCTATACCAACTCGATACAAACACATGTAGCCTGACCACAAGTTGTAGCTCAGTTCTTCACTGTCAACTCGAAGCTACAATAAGGTTGAGTTTTTGTTTCCAGTCTTAATGGTGAAAGTTTGGCATAATACATCCAAAGCGATGAATGCGATGTTTTCTTTGTTATGAACGACTGAAAACCAGAGGGCGGCGGTGCAGCGCCTCGGTGAGTCTCGGTGTGGCGGGAGTGCTGGCTCGGTGCTGGTGGGCGGGGCGATGCTGACGTCACGGGGCCACACGGGAAACTTTTCGCTCATTCACATAAGTTTAAAGTTCAGTTTACTGTGAAAAAATAGAGAAATGAAAGAAAAACTACTGCAGATGAGACTATAGGGATTCTAATATTGCAAGAGCTTTCTGGAGTGTTATTTTTGTAATATAGTGTAGTTACTCAAGCACAGTGAATTCTAGTGAGGAGAATCTAACACTAAACTTGAAACATGATACATTTCTGCAGCGGACACAGCGAGGTGCCGCGGCGCGTGGCAGTGGCCCGAGGTGCTTCACTTTTTATTCACGCCGAGTGACGCATGGAGCTCCCAGAAACTTTCCCATTGATGGATGACACATTGATCCATCAATATTGTATTCATGCTATTGTTACTTAATCGATTTCACATTAATAATACATGTCCCACAAATTCTATAATATGTTATTGTATTTTGTACTATTTGCTTTGATGTTCTTGTACTGATGCTCTGCGATGAAATACAGCTAAATCAATACCGACCTGGTGATTGAAAGCATATATTAACACAGGCCTTCTACTTCAACGTGACACTATCATGAAGAGGAAACCACATCAATCACACTCTGATCACTCGAGCTCCACGCTTCAAGCCAAGTAATTATGTTATTAAGAGATAAACTAACAGACTGAATTCTAAACATGTGCTCAGCGTTCTAGCGGAGCGCTGCCGCGGGTCTGCTGAGCGAACCGTCTGGCCCGTGACGTCATGCGCGGGGAAGGACTCGCTTTCGTTCACGAGTGCGCCGAGCTGACACTCCCTCGGGCGGCGTGCAGCGAGTGACGTGTCGTGCGGCTGCATTACGAGCCAACATGCGACCCGTGTAGAGCTACGGGGGAATCGATACGTCCTGGTGCACTGCTTGGTGAAGTGTAGAGAGAGAGAGAGAGAGAGAGAGAGAGGGAGTTACCTTTACGTCACTTCCAAGGTCGTGCTAGAACTAAGCAATAAGTCCCCGGCAGCTCCCTGAGGGCCAGGCTGCCGCGCCCTCGTGGTGGCGGGAGCCTCGCCTCGGTCTACTGGGGACGTGTGTACATACAGTTCCCCCAAGTAGTCAACGCTTCAATTTTCATTCGCTTCGCCCTCTCCCTGCCCCTGGACGCCTCAGGCCTCTGCGTCTCGCCCGTAGCCGCCAAGTAGTAGTAGTCTCGCCGTCCCTCTCTTAGGCCTGACTCGTCGCTGACGCCGCTGACACGCAACTCTATATTTCGTCAGGATTTTAGGTGCCGGTGATAAAATCCAGTTCACGGATCTATGCAGAGTTCATTCCTCAAGTGTCATTCGCGCTTGCTCGTCAGTCTGAATCGCCTTCAAGTCCGGTACAGTTGTATATAAAGTGATGACCACACATATACTTATTATGGGAATTTTTGAATCATATAAATGTTATTTTTTCCTGCTAAAATAAACTTATATAGTTATTATCCTGCTCTTTAATTTATCCTTGATGTGAGGTGTTGGGGGAGGAAGATATGGTGGTGGTGGCGGTAGTTGTGGTAATAATGATACTGGTATCGGTGGCGAAGGAGTGATGTGGAGAATGAGATATAGTAGTCGTGGTAATGATGGTAGCAGTGGTGAAGGAAAGCGTAGTGGTGATGACTGTGGTGAAGGTGGAGCTGGAGGTGGTAATCAAACCTAGATAATCGTTTCAAAGCTTCATTCCGTGTTCCGGGACTTCACGGCTGTTCGAAGCTCTTACACAAGGTTACATAAAGCCATAGTGACAAATAAAATCACGTTACACAACCCACACCACAGTTCACGTTGGCGGCCATGCAAATAAACTTTAGATAAGCAATTTGCATCACCCAGAGTTTGTCCACATGATAGTTAAAACGCATTCCCTGACTTCATGATGGCTAAACTTTGGACTCGTTCTCGGTGACTCGTAAAATATTGTCTGAAGGTCACGTCACGTCACTGCTAAAATTCCCACTCCTCCCAAACAAAGTTCACGTCCGCGCCTCCTGTCAAAGTTCTTATCGCGAGGTCCACGTCAAAAATTCCCCGTGAAGTTGACTCAGCAGCTCGCGAGTCACTCAGGCGGCGCGGAGGAGTACAAAGACGCTCCCAGCCGCTCAAGTCTCGAATCCCACGGCTAGAAAAACGAAGCATCATAACTCCCCTGCGCGTGGCCACACCATTATGAGGACACGCCCCGTCATCTGAATAACAGTCAATATCTGATAGAGAGAGACAAACCCACACGTCAGAAAAAGATATAAGGGATAAAAATAGCTCACCAAAATACCACTTCTTCCCCTTCTCTCTCTCTCTCTTTTTTTTTTTTTTTGTGTCCAGGAATCAATGTGTCTGTTTTGAAGGGAAGGGTTCGGATGTCGCAAAATAAGGAGCCACATTCCCCCTGTTACAAGTATATGTGTCTGTCTCCTTCACCCACACGGAGAGGAAGGAGGTTCAGAAGATACCCTGGACTCCTTTCTTCTCCTCCATTTATTCTACTCCTTTCAGCAAACAGAATAACAAACTGAATGACGTTAGATCGGAATCACCCTCCTTTTTCTACAAGTTTGTTACATCTGCCTCAACCAGTCACAGAAACGGAGGGGAAATTATACGTTTAGAAAATATCCTTTTACTCTTTTTTTTTTCTTTCTTTTAACAAACTGAATGACGCAAGAAAACACTCTCCTTTTGATAGGCTTACGTGTCTCTACCAGCGGCACGAAGAGAAAAAAAGGTTTTACGTTTAGGAAGTAACCGCTCTACTTTCCCTTTTTTTCATTATTTTATTCCTTCAGTCACTTGAAAAAAAAAAATTGAATGACGCAAGAAAACATCCGCCTTTTTTATAAGTATATATATCTCTATTAGCGACATGGAGAGAAAAAAAAAAACTTACATTTAGAAAACACCCACACTACTTCCCATTACACCAGTTTTTTTCTTTTTTTCTTCCACTCACGTAAAAAGAAACAAACTCAATAACACAACACCCCCTTTTCGATAAGCATATGTATCTCTATCAGACACACAACGACAACGGAGATTTAACAACTGGAAAACACCCACACTACTTGCCCCTCTCCCATTTTCTATTCTTTTGAGCCCCGTAAGGAGAAACAAATTGAATGACGCAAGAAAACACCCTCTTCTCAATTGCCATGCGTTGCTATCAGCCACACGAAAAAGAAAGATTTAATGAACAACTGGAAAATAGCTACATTACTCCCGCTTCTATTTTTCCTGTTACTTTCAACCACGTCAGAAGAAACAAACTGAATGACCCATAAACACTACACTCCCTCATGTGT
Organism: Scylla paramamosain; assembly: GCF_035594125.1. Lineage (NCBI taxonomy): Eukaryota > Metazoa > Arthropoda > Malacostraca > Decapoda > Portunidae > Scylla > Scylla paramamosain. The sequence goes on from NC_087165.1 coordinate 23,089,780, forward strand.
ATATTTCTCACACTTTCTTTGCTTACAAGCTTACTCAAGAGTTATCCATGAGTGACGCCTCCTTCCCACGGTCCTCCTCCCTCTGCACCTCGCTGCCTCTGTTCTGCGAAGGACTGGGGTGGGCGGCAGGGGGCGTGGAGGAAGGGCGGTGGTACACAGGGAAAGAGTACGGCCCTGTGGAGCCCCAGTAGGTGATCACACGTACCCTGTACCATCCACGTACCGTCCTCTGACCTGCTAGGAGAGTGAAGGACTCGTTGTTGTTGTTGTTGTTGTTGTTGTTGGTGGTGGTGGTGGTGGTGGTCTGTACAATAAATCATCTAGCTTGCATAATTAAGAAAAGATCTAAACAAACAGTTCTAATCAATCTTGTACTACTAAATATATTCAGTAATTCATATGTAATAATCACACACACACACACACACACACACACACACACACACACACACACACACACACACACACACACACACACACACACACACAAAGACAAGCATGCAGATAAAAAATAAATAAATAAATAAATAAAAATACAACAGGCGAGAAAGGGGAGTGGTAAGGATGATGGTGGTGATGGTGGTGGTGGTGGTGGTGATGGAGGGGGAGGCCGGGCTGTAACTGGTCAGGGGTGGTGAGTGGTGTGGATTGTAGTGGATAGTAATGGCGATGATGGTGGATAGTAATAGTGGTAGTGGTGGTGATAGTGGTGGTAGTGGTGGTGGTGGTGTGAGGCCTCGCCATCACAGTAAAAGCAGTCCAATGATGTCCAGAGAGATACAGTTTCATAACAGGTCTTTTGGGTTATTCGCCTGTAATTTCGCCGCGTCAAGACACCTGCACCGGGGCTTGGCAGACGCTGAGGGCGGCAGCGGTGCTCGGCCATCAGGCGGCGACACGCACAGCCTCGAAGGGACGCAGCGCACATGTGGTGGTGTGCTGGTATCAGGTTATTACACTTTTTTTTTTCAGAAGCACTTGAGTTACGGCAGTTCAAAGAATACTGCACTTCAGGACGAGTTAGTGACGCAGGTCATGCCACGGGCTTGTTTGTTTGTTTGTTTGTTTGCGTCTTCTGTTTACTCACATGATGCCTGGACGACAGATGAGGGCAAACAAAGGGACATGCAGTTCGTGCGGCACTCAAATAAAATCCTAAATGCAAGGTTCCAACGCTTCTTTATAACGTGTAGAGTAGGCTGGTCGAGGGGTACAAAAAATGAATGTTAAAAAGTCTGCTAAACTGCGGCTCCCAAAAAATTGAGAGAGGAGAGATCAATATTTACTGAGATAACGCAGTCATTCCTCTCTTGAAAAGCTGAAGTCACACAAAGGAGAAGTGAAAGACAAAGACACCACACCATATTTCATCAGAAAGGATTAAAGGGTGATGATATTGAACTTTGGGTGAGAGAGAGGGAGAAAATAAGACTGAAAATAAAAAAAATGCAACAGAGCCGCAGGAAGGGAGCATGAAGGCACGCAGTGAGGAAGTTCAGAAGAGCATCGACCATCATGTAATTAGCGGAAGGAGGAGCTGCAAAAGAGTTAAGCCAGCAACGGAATCTGAAAAATCTGAGACAATTTGAGGAACAAAACTACTGAAACATAAATCTTTTGCAGTAATGGTGTTTAATAACATGTCTGAGTCAAGGAAAACTAGTCGAGGGTAAGAATTCAAAACGCATACCGATGTAGCAGCTCATTTCAGGACGTGAAAGGAGAACCATGGAAATTACAACCAAGACTGTCAAGTAAGACTGTCCAGCATTGGGGAAGTTGTTGCCTGGCTGCCTGAAGAACAATTACTACCTGAAGAAAAGGAAAATGAAAGAAAAGGAATGGTAAGCAGAACAACTGGATCCTTGAGGCACGAAGACTGCAGACCACCGAATCCCATTCAAAATCTCGTATTATATTGGTTGCATGAGGAACAAACGCTAATTGTGGTTGTAAAATGTACTAAGACAATGAACACAACAAGTGGATTTCCGGGGCAACACAGACCACAAGATCCCATTTAGTAATACACAATAAAAAATTTTCTTCCTAATGTATTTCCTTCTTGAATGGTCATCTGTTAAATGCCAATGAAAAAAAAAATGTGGTGAGATCATAAACCTGCACGTGAGAGTGTGTGGCGAGAGTAACATCTTGACTGCCGTGTCTTCCCCTCGGGCTTGATGAAATGTTGTGGGTTGAGTATGCAGCAATCTCGAGGCAGCACTGACGCCAAAAAAGTGAAGATACAGTTTAAACACTCCTGTATCTACGTATTGTTGTATCTTCTGTTCAGTAGAATTACGCACGGTCACTCAGGCAACACTGGTCAAATTGTCATAGGCAGTCAGAAGGCTAGATGATCATAAACAAAATAGGAAGGAAAATAGATAGATAGATACGTATTTCTCATGGCATTCTTAACGTCAATCATAGGCAGGAGTGGTAATACAGGCAAAAATAATTAAATGACAGGTAACACACGTCTGGCGGCCGTTAATTAAGCACCAATCATAATGCATAATCCAATTAGTTACAAAAACAACAATAAAACCTACATAATTACACTTATTTATTGGTTTCATAGTCCTTACTTAATACCATCAGTTCAATAATGGTGGTGATGGTGGTGATGGTGGTGGTAGGGGGGATAGCGATGACAGTAATATGAATGGCGATTGTATTAGCAAAGGCAGAGTGGCAGACAAGCGTGAGAGGAGGAGGGACTGGGAATACATAACAATAATAGCCTTGAGCCAGGAGACATTGAAGTGGAGGACACGGGATGAAAAACAAAGGGAAGGGAGAAAGGAAACGAAAGTGTGCGACAGAGAGTGAGGAAGGAAGGAAAGAAGGAAAGGAAAGGAAGGAAGGGAGAGGGGAAATGCCGAAAACTGACCAAAGTGAAGAAAAATTATGCATCTGAAGGGGAGACTGTACTAAAAGAAAAGGAATAAGAAATAAGGAAAAATGGGAAGGAAAATAAAAAGTAAAAACAAAAGAAGGGACGGAGAGAGAGAGAGAGAGAGAGAGAGAGAGAGAGAGAGAGAGAGAGAGAGAGAGAGAGAGAGAGAGAGAGAGAGAGAGAGAGAGAGAGAGGCGGAACCAATAAAGGAAATGCGTAGTAAAGAAAAAGAGAAGGAAGCAAGGAGTCGATAAAAGAAAGACCAAAAACAAAAAGTACAGGAAGGAAGGAAGGAAGGAAGGAGAGAGGGGCAAGAGAGCGAGAAAAACGGAAGCACTGAAGGAAATGCCAAAGGAAGAAGGGAGGGAGGGAATGAGGGAGGGCAGCAATGAAGGAAGGAGTCGAGGGAAGGGAAGCAGCGGGAGGCAAGTCATGAACACTAGAGGGAGTGGATGGAAGTGTTGTGTGAGAGTTGAGAGAGAGAGAGAGAGAGAGAGAGAGAGAGAGAGAGAGAGAGAGAGAGAGAGAGAGAGAGAGAGAGAGAGAGAGAGAGAGAGAGAGAGAGAGAGAGAGAGAGATTCCCCACTTCCCTATAAGCTGAATATTTTCAAAACACTAGATTCTCACAAAGACTATTTTCAGACACAACACAGATGACTAGACACATTCCCACGGCTGTTTACCTCATAAATCACTCGAACACTCACTAAACTATGACCAAACTCATAAAAAACACCCTTGAAAACCACAATAACTTGAAAACACCATTGAAAACCACAAAAAAAGAGAACTCCCTTGAAAACCACAATAACTTGAAAACACCATTGAAAACCACAATAGCTTCCCCATTAACTACATAAAACCCGTGAAAAGAAACCGAGATTAGACACCAAGACGTTAAAGAATGTGATCTGTGGACACCTTCAAGAGAGAAGCATCAAGACACCTCAAAGACTGAACTGGCCAACCCGATAGGAACCCTTTTCAACTCGACTCTCTAGGGAACAGCAACTCTGCAGGGCCTTTTTTGTGTAATTTTTCTGTAGCCGTGAGCTCGCGCCTCCTTTATATGTTAAAAAAGAAAAGGTGGAGACTGAGGGAATGAAGGATGGAAGATAGAAATGGATGAACGAAGGAAGAGAGAGAAAGAGATGTGGTGGTGGAGGTAAAGATAAACACAAAAAGGAAGGAGAGAGATAAAGAGACGCAGTAAAGAAAAGATAGCTACAGGAAGGAGCGAAAGAGAGAAAGAGGAATGGAGGGATGCACAAAAGAATAGAGGTGGAAGAGAAAGGGACGGAGAGGGACTGAAAGATGGAGGAGAGGAGGGAGAGACAAAAAAAGGGAGAGACGGATAGAGGAATGTAAGGAGACACAAAAACATAGACAACTGGGGAAGTGAAGGGAGAAATAGAGCGGGAGAGACAAACGAAGGAGTGAAGGGAGATACAGATAAACAAACGGAGTAAAGGCAGAGATAGAAAGCGAGAGAAGGGTGGAGGAATGGAGGAAGACATGGAAAGGGATAGATGGGTGGACGAGTGAAGGAGGGTTAGAGGAGGGAGGAAGGGAGGGAAGGAGAGAAAGTAACACAGGGCTGCAGCGGGGAGAGTCACAATCATGCCTCACACCACGCTCTCCTGGCTAAAACAACCCCGGAAACACGAGCCAGGCAGACAGACCGAAACACCGACAGACAGCGCCACAGGCAGTGACAGGCGCGCATGTAAACCCTCAGCTGGAAACACAGATAGATAGACAAGGAATAGAAGACAGACTTACGAGTATACAAAAGTGCAAGAAAACAGAATCGTGTGTTTAATGGAAAAGAAGGGACATAAATATACACAAAACAGACAGACAAACAGACAGTAAAGGAGGAATAGGCAGACATACGAGTTATACAACAGTGCAAAACATGGAAAACAGAATCGTGCATGACAGAAAAAAATAGAAAGAAAAAAGAGAATCATAAATACACACAAACATAAGCAGGACAGACAAACAGACAGACAGACCGACGAAGGTGGGCATGCAGGCAGAAAGACAGACATAAATACAAGCCAATACACAAGAGAGAAGAGAGAGAGAGAGATAGAGAGAGAGAGAGAGAGAAGAGGGAGAGAGAGAGAGAGTGAGAGAAGAGAGAGAGAGAGAGAGAGAGAGAGAGAGAGAGAGAGAAGAAGAGAAGAGATGGAGAGAGAGAGAGGAGAGAAGAGATGAGATGAGAGGAGGAGAGAAGGAGAGAGAGACGAGAGAGAGAGAGACGAGAGACTAAGAGCAGAGACAGAGAGACCAGCAGAGCAGACAGAGACAACAGACGACAGAGAACAACAGACGAGAGGAGACAAAACAGACAGACAAACAGACATTCAAACACACAGGCAGATAGAAAGAACAAGCAGACTGGATTACAGAAACGAAAGCAACAAAAAACAATCCAATAAATAAATAAAAATACAAATGTTCACAATAGCATTGCTAGAATAGATTTTCAACACTCCCAAACAAACAAAACAGATAGACAGTCATTTCACACGAGCACACTGCATGGGGCAGGGACGAAATAATACAAGAAAGCAAACACCACTACCAGACAGGAGACAGGCAAAACAAAAAAAAAAAGGAACATTCAAGTGAAAAAGAAAAAAACACGATATTTTTAAGAGATAACGCAAAGCCAAGCCAGACACAGACAGTCACTCATGCGCAAAAAGAAAGAAGAAAGTAAGAGAGAGAGAAAAATAAAGAGAACATGTAAACGGATAAAAAGGGGGAAAAAATGAAATAATAAGAGATAAGATTCACTAGTGTGAGATAGACAAAAGAAAAAAAAATGAAAAAAAAAAAACAAGCCTTATTACCTTTCATTAGGGAGAAACATTGTCTAGGAATCAGATAAATTTTGTGGAAGTGTGTTTGTGTGTGTGTGTGTGTGTGTGTGTGTGTGTGTGTGTGTGTGTGTGTGTGTGTGTGTGTGTGTGTGTGTGTGTGTGTGTGTGTGTGTGTGTGTGTGTGTTTTGCATACGTATTGCAGAAATTCAGTCAACACCAACAACAGCGAAGAAAACAACAAAAAATAATGAAAACAAGAAGTAAAGGCAAGTGGAATACAAAATTTCACAACAACAACAACAACAACAACAACAACAACAACAACAACCATCACTACCACCACACCACCACCTCTACTACAACTACTTCTACAACAACAACAAAAACTACCACCACCATCACCACTACCCCCACCACCACCACCACTACTACCACCACTACCACTACTCACCTTGGGGAAGCGCGTGCCAGAAGTTGTTGTCAGTAATGTTGAGGCGACTCACTCTAATGTAGGGACCCCCGCGCCCCGCCCCGCTGTGCTCCACCTCGTACCTCAACACACACCTGCAGAGACACATTGGGACTTACACATCTGCGAATGCATATCTGTAAACGCTTACGAGTGAAGAAGCAGCTAAAAATATGCAACTGTACACACACACACACACACACACACACACACACACACACACACACACACACACACACACACACACACATCCCGTGAAGTACTTCCTTAACACTTTTCCCCACTCTCGTTCCCCTCTCCCTCTCCTCCCTTCTCCCTCCTTCTTCTCCCCTCCCCTCCCCTCCTTCAGGCTCTAATCCAGGACAACCCCTCCCTCTCACAAGGCTTCTTTCTCGTCACGCTCCTCCCTTCCCCTCGCCTCCCTCCTCCTCTCCTCCTCTCCCCACCACACGACGCCCCTCCCCTGCAACATTCCTCCCCGTCTTGCTACTACGTCCCCTGCAGAATTCCTTCCAAAGTTCTCCCCTTCCTTCCCCAGCACCTTTTGTAGTCTTTCTGTCTGTCTCTCTCTCTTCTTCCATTCTCTTCCTCCTTCATTATTCCTAATTTTTCATCGCCCTCCTGTGTCTGTCTGTGTGTGTGTGTGTGTGTGTGTGTGTGTGTGATCATTTCCTGTTTTTTTTTTTTTTTTACTTGGGTGCAGAAAGTTAAATTTCTACGTATGTAATTATATTTTTTCGTGAGTTGCCACACATTAAGGGCAGTGTAATTTGTGTTAACACCCTGTGCGTACAGTGTTCTCATTACTGCTGCTGCGGCTGCTGTTGTTGTTGTCCGCATTAAGGCCACTGCTGTGTATTTCAACTTCTTTGATTCTATCCTTACTGCATCCAATACTACTACTACTACTACTACTACTACTACTACTACTACTACTACTACTACTACTACTACTACTACTACCATTTTTGATGCTGCTGCTACTACCATCATGAATTCATTTGCTTTTACGAACTCATTACTAAAATCATGTCTTGTCCAGAATTTCTCACACACACACACACACACACACACACACAAAGAGCTTCTTTTATTCCTATGCAATCCTATATATATAATCTAGGACAATACGATCTCTCTCTCTCTCTCTCTCTCTCTCTCTCTCTCTCTCTCTCTCTCTCTCTCTCTCTCTCTCTCTCTCTCTCTCTCTCTCTCTCTCTCTCTCTCTCTCTCTCTCTCTCTCTTATCACTGGTATGTCAGGCTGTAAAACGGAATAATAAAGTTATTAGAGAGAGAAAGTGAGATAGATAGATAGATAGATAGATAGATAGATAGAGAGAGAGAGAGAGAGAGAGAGAGAGAGAGAGAGAGAGAGAGAGAGAGAGAGAGAGAGAGAGAGAGAGAGAGAGAATATGGGAAAAAAAGACAAGACAGACGAGGAAAAGAGTAAGATGATAAGAGGACAGAGAGGCAAGGTTAAAATGTCAGAGAGAGAGAGAGAGAGAGAGAGAGAGAGAGAGAGAGAGAGAGAGAGAGAGAGAGAGAGAGAGAGAGAGAGAGAGACAGAGTGTGTGTGTCTGCGGTGGGCGACTTAATTCCCTCCCCCTCGCATTGTCTCAAGGCCTCAATCCCTTCCTATTTATATGTTTTCTGTGGAGAATGTTTTGTTTGGAAAATAATGGAGGAATGGAGGAGCTTCTGGGACTGATTCCTCTTCTTCCTATCACGAGCCTATGTAGAAAAAAATATCAAAATTCTTCAAACATTCATATTTATTACGGTTCCAGTTGAGGTACACCTGGAATTCTTCAAACGTTGATATTCTCTGTAATTTGAGTTAAGAATAGCTATTAATAACTTCCTGCTTTTGTGCACTAAACATGGAACAATAATGATACGTAATTAAACCTGATGATGTTTAATAACAGGGTATCACCTCCCTTAGAAACTATAAAAATAATACACCTAGAATTTATCAAATATTCATATCTGGCATAATTTTAATGAGAAAACTCCATTAACGGCTTCCTGTGTTTGTGTGGTAGATAACTAAGGACAATAATATCAGGTAAGAGGAAAGTCTGAAAACTGCCTACTTACTTTAGATTAAATTATCGTCAAAATATATCTTCTCACAGCCTGCTAGCTTATTTACTATCAATACATAATATATTAATAACTTCCTGCTTTGTGTGCTGGATAATTCAAGAGAATAATTTGACCTAATAGCATTGTCTCATAGCAGCTTACTACCTCTCTTTTAAACTATTATGTAAAGCACATCTCGAGTTTTTCCATTACCTACAGCTGTTTTAGCTCACAATATTTATAACTAACTTCTTGTGTTCGTGTGCTGTGTCGATAAGATGAAAATTTAACCTAATTATAATGATAAACAAGAACTTTCTTTCTCCTATGATACTGTCACAAAACCTTTATTTCCTTTAACTCTTTTATCTACTGTTGTTCTGTCCTGTGCTACACAAGTAAGGAGAATTTAATCTAATAATAATGTCAAACAACAGCTGTCTATCTTCCAGGAATGTTGTTACAAAAAAAATACATTTTCTTGAACTATTCTACATATCACATCTACTACTGCTCTAGCGAAGAATACCTATCAATATCTTGCTGAATTTGTGAGTATGAAAATCAGTATTAACAATTTCAAGTGATAATGTTTAATAACTGCTCACTAACTTTCTAGGAAATTGTACCGCACACACACACACCCACACACACATAAAGAAAAAAAATTAAACGTATACTTTTCTAACAATGTCAATTAATAACCTCCAATTTTCGTGAGCTGAATAACCAAGAATAATGACCTCAACTGATAGCAATGTTTAATAATAACGCACCAACTATGTACAGTCGCGTGCAGTAAGCTCATTAGGAAAATGTCAAAAATACAGGCAATATTCCTTACGTAATATCCACCTGCCGTGTTGTCACGGAGATATGTACAATTTTCGCCTCAGAGAATTGTTTAAATTAAAGGAATAGTCTTGCTATGTTATGATGGCTGAAAGAATGAATGATTCCCTATGCATAATCGATACTGATTGCTGTGGCGCTTCAAGAAGGGAGGAAAGGACAGTGACCTGAACAAGGGGCGACTCAGGGAAAGGAGAAAGACGGGGAAAAAGAGGGAAAAAAAGATCCAGAGAGATAAATATAAATTAACTGAGACACAACTGGATATGGCCAGATAAGAAAAGAATGAAGTAAAGGAAATAAGGAGCAAATGACAGAAGGAAGGAAAGAAGAAAGGAAGAAATGAGGGAAAGAGGGAAAGATAAAAAGAAGACAAACAGAAGGAAGGATGAAAGTACGTAAGGATAGAAAGAATGAAAGGAAAGATGTATGAAAGACTAGAAGAAATGAAGGAAGGAAGGAAGAAAAGAAGGAAGAAAGTAAGGAAAAAGAAAAATTCAAGGGAAAAAAGAGAAAAGAAGGCAGAAAGAAGGAAGGAAGAGGGAAGGAAAGAAGAAGAGAAGTAAGTGAAGTAAGGAAAAGAAGGAAAGGAAGGAACAAAGAAAAGAAGAAGATAAGGAAGGAAAGAAGGAAGAAAGTAAAAAAAAAGCAGGAAGAAGGAAGGAAGGAAGGAAGGGAGAGGATCTGAGAGGAAAGGAGAGAGAGAGAGAGAGAGAGAGAGAGAGAGAGAGAGAGAGAGAGAGAGAGAGAGAGAGAGAGAGAGAGAGAGTCACACACCTGGTGGAGATCCGGAGATCAGCCCATGTCACCAGAGCGTCCCAAGGAGTCACGCCCGTCACCGCCACACCCACAACCTGCACGATCGTCACTTGTTACTGGTGCTGTTGTTGTTTTTGTTGTTGTTGTTGTTGTTGTTGTTGTTGTTGTTGTTACTATTATTATTATTATTATTATTATTATTATTATTATTATTATTATTATTACTACTACTACTACTACTGATACTACTACTACCACTACCACTACTACTACTACTACTACTACTGCTACTATTACGAGTACTACTACTACTACTACTACTACTACTACTACTACTACTACTACTACTACTACTACTACTACTAATAATAATAATAATAATAATAATAATAATAATAATAATAATAATATTGCTACTGCATCATCATCATCATCATCATTAGAAGGAGAGAAAAGAGCAATTAGGAGAAGAATAAGAACAATTATGAGCAGAAAAAGAACAATAAAGGTTAAACAAGATCTAAGCATCACAATCACTGCCACCACCACCACCACCAGCACAACATACCTGTCCCGGAACGGCGGTGGAGGGCTGGCAGAGATGCAGGAGCCACACATCAGGCGCGCACAGCCTCACGGGCACCACCACACGGGAACGCGTAGCCACCTGGATGGGACCCTGGCGGCGGGGGTTCTGCAGGGTTAAGGAGACGGCCTTTCATATTTGTTGTTTGTGTTGATTGTAAAGGATTATGTAGGGAAAGAGATTCCAAGTGACCTTTTGATCTATAGCGAGTGTATGTGATGAAATATAAGTACATAAGGAAATACAGGATATATTAAAAGATTCCTTTCCACACCTCTCCTCCTCATGTGATTGCAAAAGATTACATAAGGAACAGATAACAAGAGACCTGTTGTTCCATAGTTAGGATATCTGTTGAACTATGTATATACTGCTATTAATAAGCGACATAAAGAAAAAACAGATAGAAAAACCAAGATTTCTTCTCACATGACCCGCTGTTCTATAGCGAATGTCTGATGAACTATGTACGCGTACATGTATACTGCTATTAGTTAATTATATAAGGAAAAACAGGACAGAATAAAGCAAGACTCCTTCCAATCCTTCACGTCCCCAATGATTATAAAAGGTTATACAGGGAACAGATATCAACACACACACACACAGGGTGCCCCTAAAATCTGGACAAGGGAACTCTCATTAATAATTTTTTTTTACCCCAACAGATAGAAAGGGAATGAAAATCTTACTCCTAACATTTCTGCTCCTTTTTTCCTTCCTTCATTCATTAACACAAGTTAGGTAAGTGTGGTAATGAGATAACTAATAGTGAAGGAAGTGATGAATGGCGTAGGACTGGTGAAAGTGATGCTGAAAGGTTATGAAAGACTGGTGCTGGAGTGGTGGTGGGAGGTGCGAAATGAGGTGATAATGAAGGTGATAAAGGTGACAGTAGGAAAATGGGAATGAGAAATAGCTATTATGTTTTCCTTAGTAGTCAAATTTTCGTATTTATTAACTTTTACCCCTGTGTGTGTGTGTGTGTGTGTGTGTGTGTGTGTGTGTGTGTGTGTGTGTGTGTGTGAGAGAGAGAGAGAGAGAGAGAGAGTATATATATCGATGAGACGTTACCAGTTGTCGAATGAACTTTTCACTACACTTCCCCTTCCTTTCTTCCATGGATAAGTGGGGTCACGAACATGTGTGTGTGTGTGTGTGTGTGTGTGTGTGTGTGTGTGTGTGTGTGTGTGTGTGTGTGTGTGTGTGTGTGTGTGTGTGTGTGTGTGTGTGTGTGTGTGTGTGTGTGTGTGTGTCGCAAGCGCACGTGAGGCTTTCTAGGAGCACGCAGGTCCTCAGCTGACGCAGCGGTGGAAAGAAAAAAAAACATTTACAAACGGTCATGAAATACGACACCAAAAACCATTTCTGGGCCAAAATTACCATCATTATCTTCGATCCGACTCAAACCTGTTTTGCCTTTGGCCGGATACGTTCGTGCATCGGGACCTTTAGTTACTCCTTAGTTAACGATGGCCGGCAACGATTACTACAGTTAAGAATCACCGCCAAAGAATCAGCTGAGGAGGTCCATTTACTTAGAATTACCGTCTTATATATTATTTTCCACTCCTCCGTTTCTTTCTATGATGCAATAGCCGACAAGAAACTCTCTCTCTCTTTAATGCTAAAATTCGATGCTCACAAGAATAATTGGAGTCTTATTGCAGCTTGCAGACAACAAACACACCAATACCAAGCAATATGAACAGATAATGTCCTCAGTATCAAATGTCTGAGTGTGTAAAGCGTCTGCAGCACAGAGTCACAAGCTGCGAGTGTTGCCTGGCTTGTGTGAGCGCCGCCCCTCCCAAGCTCACCCCCTCATGACCACACGCACGCACAATCATGGTCAAAAGTAACCTTCCGCACTCACTCCCTCTTTGCTTTGCGTTTTACTTCAATCCTGTGTCCTTTGATCTGCTGCGTCTCCTTACAAAACCTTAACTAAAAGATTTTAGATCAGAAGACTCAGTTCCGTATTCTGAAACGCCCTGCTCTCTCATCACGACTATTTGCAAAGGCCACAGAGACAATGAGACCAGAGTGTTTCTCCTGTTAATAACATAGAAATCTTGTTAATCAGTCACTGGAACTATAAAAACACCCTTAAAAAAATTGTCACTTCAACTAGAATCCTATGAATGTAGTGGAGGTGCCGGCACACGAAGAAGTGTTTCAGAGTATGGTCTTGAGCCCTTTAACTGCTGTGGATTTTCATTGAATTTAATAAAGTTAACTATAAAGATCAAGGAGTATATTTTCCAAAGACGCCAGAAATTCAAATCTTTAAGGACATTCAGTCTCATGTACGTACATTAAAAGTCGAACAGAGTGACTCAAATAAGGAAGTATCATCGAGTCATCATCAGTCAAGTGCTGGGCTGGAGGGCAGGCGCTAGACACAAAGGACGTGAGTGCAGCAGGTGACTCCGCTATTGACCACGGCAGCCTAACACCCGTGACAACGAGCATGTATAAATAGACTCCTAGACACGCCTATTCGAAACAGCCATGTAATCACCAAACTTACCGAACACGACAATGACTCCACCTCTTCTTACCTACCTTCTACTTCCCCCTAACCTTCCTTCCTAGCCAAGCTCTTAAACACGGTTGCCCACACGCTTACCCGCTGTAAAAATATACCTACTCTTAAAACTATACCAACCGCCGCAACATTCCAGTCTCCTCTTCCTCCTGACTGGTCCTTAAAACACGAGAAAGTTACGAAGTTCTCCCGCAACTCCTCCTCAGGGTCGCTCGCGTGAGTACGTACTTTTCTCTCCGTCATGCATTAGTCACGGTCGTTGTTCCGGAGGTGAGGTGAAAGGCGACCAGACTGTAAGCGATGGTAGAGTATTAGAGGAGAACTTAGTGGCACAGCTCTCTCTCTCTCTCTCTCTCTCTCTCTCTCTCTCTCTCTCTCTCTCTCTCTCTCTCTCTCTCTCTCTTAATTACACATGTCCATTGAAATACGACTGATGGATTAGTCTTGATTATTCCATTAGACTGTTAGCATCGTCACCATGAGAGAGAGAGAGAGAGAGAGAGAGAGAGAGAGAGAGAGAGAGAGAGAGAGAGAGAGAGAGAGAGAGAGAAAGAGAGAAGACAGAAAATTACGCTGCCCATAGTATCCTGACTTAACTTCGGCAGGCGGGCTCCTGAAGCAGGGAAGAGCGCCGTAAAAAGCATGAGGAGCAGGTCTTGGGCTCGCGAGTGAAGGGCCGGGGAGCGTGATAACCTCGGACACTGACGAGGGGCAGGAGGGTTGTCGCAGGAATGAAAGGGAGCAGGAGGCGGGCTGGGAGGTGAGTTAAGAGTGCGTGGGAGACAGGCAGGGATGAGAGGTGGATGGGAGGTGGATGGGAGGGGGTGCGTAGGTGGATGAGGAAGGAGAGGAGGCGAAGCAGATGTAGGTGGGGAGATGGGTGGATGGGTGAGAGGGGATGAGGAAGGAGGGAGTAGGGATGGTCGCCAGCTGCCCTTAAGTTCTAGCGAGAGAGAGAGAGAGAGAGAGAGACTAACGATGATGACCCTTGGCCCTCTGTTGGCTTCATAAGTCACACACAACGGCGGTGACGGCAAAATATTTCTCTACTTCCGACGACCTTCTTCCCTGCATCTCTCTCTCTCTCTCTCTCTCTCTCTCTCTCTCTCTCTCTCTCTCTCTCTCTCTCTCTCTCGTCCTCGCTTCAGTTCTCTTCATCTGCTTTCTCTTTTCTTCCTCTCCTTCATCTTCTGGATCATTTTCTCTATTGCTTATATTTCCTTCAGTTTCGTAATTCTTAACTTCTGCCTTTGATTCACCCTCTTGCTATTATTACTTTTTTTTTCTAGAAGGGAAACGTAACTCTTTCCAATATTCCTTGCTTCCTTTTGCACAGTACTTCCTTTCATTTTTCATCTGTGTCTTGTGCTCTCTCTTTGTCTCTTTCTTCCATTTTCTTTACATTTCCAATACATTTCGTTTTCTATCAACGGAGGCATCAAGGGGACGTAAGCGAAATTCTTGGGATCAGTAACGAGGATAGAATAAGAAATAACGGGTTCAAGCTTGAAAAATTTAGGTTTATAAAAGAGATAGGGAGGAATTGGTTCTCAAATAGGGTGGTAGATGAATGGAACGGACTCAGTAATCAAGTTGTTACTCGTGAGTCATTAGGGAGCTTTAAGAGAAACTTAGATTTATGGATGGGGATGATAGGTGGAAATAGGTAGGTATATTTCATACAGGGACTGCCATGTGTAGGCCTGATGGCTTCTTGCAGCTTCCCTTATGTTCCTATGTTCTTATATTTTTTTCACTAACGTCTTACATCATTTTACACCTTTCAATTCTAATCCTTCCACCCTCTTGTCTTTTTATTCCTTAGCTTATTTAAAATCAACCCGACTAGGTATTTTCTTCCATTTGCACCTCATTCCATCCTCTACCTTTGACTTCCGCTTACCATTTTTATTCACCATCAACTACACTGCAAACACTATACATATTACCTTAACCATACGTACCTCTCGTCCCTAACTCTTCCTACGTAACTTTTTTATACCTTATTGTCCCTCTGCTCCCTGCTTCCCCGTCCTTCCCTTTGCCTAACTATTCCTCTCATTCACAACTTTTTCCATCCATCTACCTCTTTTAAGTACCCTGAGGCATCATTCCTCCTTTGCTTTCCCCCTTTCCCTTCCCCTCACCAGCACCGCGCCACGCTACCCTCACCTCATATGTCCTCATGAAGGCCAGCTGGAGGCGGCTCGGCTCCTCAGGTCGCCCCAGCTGCTGCCACGCCTCGTAGGGTCCCGGCCAGCTACCCCTGAGGCGGTACACGGCGGCATGCATCACTCCTGAGTATAAACAGTACAGAATGATTGAGAGAGAGAAAGAGAGAGAGAGAGAGAGAGAGAGAGAGAGAGAGAGAGAGAGAGAGAGAGAGAGAGAGAGAGAGAGAGAGAGAGAGAGAGAGAGAGAGAGATTCGAATAACATTTCCAGTAACCAGTATCTTCTTATATCTCATATGAACGTTAATTTCGTAGCTCTGCATTAATGTTTCCTTCGTAACTTTGTAGTAAAGATACACATATTATATTATATTCTGCATCTGTCTGCATATTCTATTGATTACCAGATTTCATAAAGTCCAACGCAGCGTGGCGAGAATGGCTGGCACAGGCTGGCCACGTCTTGCTACCACCCCCTCACGATCCCTCTCCTCTTTCTCCTCCTCCTCCTCCTCCTTCTTCTCTCCTCCTTTTCCTCCTTGTTCTCCTCCTCACTAAAATTTTTGTGTTGCGGTGCGTCAACACACACACACACACACAAACACACACACACACAAACGCATACACACAGGAGAACATAAGTCCCCTATATTCTGAAACGTCTTTGCCTCTCTCACCACGATTGTTTGCAAAGGCCACCTACAAATGAACTAGCCTGAGTCTCAAGAGTGCTTCCCCCAGTTAATAATGTAGAAATCTTGTTAATATGTCATTATAACCATAAAAACACCCTTAAACATCCCTGCCTCTTCAACTAGAGACTCTTGAAAGTAGTTGAGAGGTACGGGAAGAGTGTTTCAGAATATAGTCCAATATACTACCTCATTCATGTTGAGCGGCGAGCTGGTCGAGATCTTAACACTTCGATCCTAATTTGTTTTCTGCTATCCGAAGCCACAACGTGAAAGTAGAGCTTGTGAAGTGCGTGTGTTTCCGTTTGGTGGAGTCCGAGTTGATTGTAGTCGTGAATTGATGTCTTTTTCTTCCCTTTTTCTCCTCTACCTTTCTCTCCCATTCCCATTTTCTTTCTGTCGTTGTTTATTACCTCCACGAAATTTAGGGACTATTAAGCATTTGTCGCCGATGCTGCGTCTTTTCTGTTTTATCGTTCACCTTTCCGTCTTCCTATCTCATCTTCCATCTTCAACATCTTTCGCTTCCTTATCAACATTTTTTTTCCACTTTTCTAACACCTTTCATCGTGCCATCATTGTTTTCATCTTTCATTCTATCATCATCTTCCACCTTTCCATCATCGGCACCCTTCATCTCCCTTCATCTACCCTTCATTCACCCTTCATCTTCATCAACATTTTTATTTTCACCTTTCTAGCACCTTTCACCCTCCCTCCAGTGTTTTCACCTTTCGATCAACACCCTTCGCCTTTCCATCAACATCTTTTACCAGCCCATCATTATTTCGCACCATTCATCAAAATGCATGCAATTAATTAGACGCCTCTCCTCACAGCTGTTGTTTGTACACTTTGTTGATGTTAGGCACTTAATTCCACGCACCCCTCGTCTCCTCTCCTCTCCTCCCGCCACCGACCGGGCCACGCCGAGGTGCGAGGCCGGCAACACTGTCGCCTCTAACTAAATCTTCCCGCAGCATTTACGTGAAGTTTATGGAGGACAGCAATTTTTACCTGCACCAGCAACTCTACCATGGGCTGCCTGAATCGTGGCCTTGCGGTCCCCTGCAGGCGTCGGGGCTTGGGGGTTCGGGAGGTGTGTGGGAGATTAGACATAACCAAATTATTCATGTAGTTGACTCCACTTATTTGCGAATAACTTCGTACGGAAAATACCTCTTTTTTTTCTACCCACACAAAAGAATATTTGGTTAAGAAATTATAATACCTATCAACGCTTCTTATCAATATATTCCGCGGCTGTTCATTTAGACTCCTATAGAGAATGCCACTGGTGAAAAGAATGTGTCTGTGAATGTAACTTTTTGAATAAGACACTACGAGACCCGAGGAAACGGAAGAAATATTACAGATTAAAGCAGCCTTGGAAGTGCTAATAATAATAATAATAATAATAATAATAATAATAATAATAATAATAATAATAATAATAATAATAATAATTTTGCTTTCGGTTTTCACGTCCGGTTTCCTTCGTCCATCAGAGCTAAGACGGTGGCTTCTAACGAACGACTCTGGATTTGGCATTTGAGACTCCTAGTAGTAGTAGTAGTAGTAGTAGTAGTAGTAGTAGTAGTAGTAGTAGTAGTAGTAGTAGTAGTAGTAACAACAACAACAACAACAACAACAACAATAATAATAATAATAATAATAATAATAACAGCAATAACAATAACGTTATCACCACCACCACCACCACCACCACCACCACCAACATATTGCCATTTTCTACCACATACGAACAAACTGTACTTTGTTACTTCTGTATTAATTTATTTATGTATTTTGTTAGCCATTTTCCTGTCTTGATTGGGAGGGAAAAAAAAAAAAAAAAATTGTTCTGCTTTTTCTCCCTCTAAGTAAGCCTCGTGGCCCTGCTTCTAGGAAATAAATAAGGGGAAGTGTATAAATCAGCTACATGACCACCAGTGTTCCTTTGTACGCTGCCCACACCACAGAAAAAAATAATAAAATAAAATGATGATGATGATGATGATGATGATAATAATAATAATAATAATAATAATAATAATAATAATAATAATAATAATAATAATAATAATAATAATTAGTTAGTATGTTAGATACAAAATATTAGTCTTTTTTCTGGTAATCGTGCCTGGATGTCGCTCACCTCCCAATAGGAAGCTGGGAATGTTCACCTCTACCGCCACCTTCCTGCAGGCGCCCGGCGGTGACCTGGTGGGGCCATCCGAGAGAGACACCAGCACTGCTGCTTCCCACGCGGCGCCGGGGGGCTCGCCTTTCTTCTCTTCCTGCTCCTTCTTCTCTGCCTCTTCCTTTTCTTCCTTCTCGTCTTTTCCCTCGTCTTGCTCCAATTTTTCTCCGTTTACCTCTTTTATTTCGTCACTGTCTTCCGTATTTTCGTTGTATTCTCGTCTTTCCTCACCATTTTCGTTCTCCTGAGCATTTTTTCCATCCCACTCCTCGATTCCTCCATCATTTTCTTCTCTCTCTGCAGTGTCCTCTTTTATTTCCTCATTTTCCACACCTGCAACCATTTCTCTTCTTCCTCCTTCGTTCCCACCTTCCTCAGGCCGTGGAGAGGCAGCGACACCTTCATTCGTCTCAAAGCTCCACACCGCCGTAGCATCCTCCCCAATGCCTGTGCTGGGGAGACGCTGTGTGTGGGAGGCTTGGGAGTGGAGGCGGGGGCGGCCACGACCAAAAACAGGCCCTGTGGCAGCAACGGATGCCTCCCCTACGGACTTGGCATCGACTGTGGATCCTCGTTTCCTGTCGGCATGCGTGTGGCCGCGACGTGTGTTTCTGCGGCTGTTGGGGAGTAGGAGATTGAGTGTGGGATCGTGGTGCTTGTGGTTAAGTAAGGAAGAAGGAATGTTTGTCTTAGCTTCCTCTATTCCCTCCTCCTCTTCTCCTTCTTTCTCCTCCTCCGCTACTCCTTCCTTCGTTTCTTCATCCCTCTCTTCCCTTCCAGACCTAGCTTCCGTTTCCGGAGAGTTGTCACTGGGATAAACATGCAGGTCGTGGTCGGGTTCCGCAACGTCGCCTCCAGTTTGCTGCTCAGCGCCCGAGTGATCGTGGCTTTTTTGACCTGGAAGCGACGTGGGGACCTTGGAGCGACAGTGGCGGCAGGAGGCGATGACCGACAGCCTGTGCGGGAGAAATGTACTACACACACTCGAAAAAGTATCGTTACATATTCAGCACGATACAAAATAACACCAAAGACGGATCCATTGATAACAGGCTTCTCATGTTGGTGTCCCTGCATGCATTTAGTACACCTGCACCGGCATGAATCAACTGAATGGCACTCATAAATAAAGCAATAGGATTTGAGTTGCCACATAAATGCTTCATGAAACACAGGCGAAACCTTAGTCGAACACGCTTATCAACCCTATCAACCTTGCCGAGATTAATGGGTTGTTTAGTGTGAATGAAACTCGTTGGATTGCACAGTGTGTACAGCAACTCCCAACATTACCCTTAAAAAATAAGAGGTCTACATTCTGACACAACGGAAGATATCATTTAACACGTTTGGCGATTAGGGTGGCAACAGTTGGCAAGCCTGCACACTAGGGACGGTTGCCGCATAACATGACCTGGAAAATAGATCAGCATATCAAAATCACGTCGAGCCATGCATACCAACCCTACCGACGTGACACATGATCAGGCAGCAGTTTTCATATTGTTCATTACAACACAGTTCACACGACGCTTTTAAAGATAGTTTTGGGAGCTGCTGTTTGTGCAGTGAAACACGAAAAAATATATTACCGTAAACAGGGGAAGATGTAAAAATTGCGGTGAAAATTATTGTAGTGTTGGGTTGTTTTGTGGCATGGTTCAATTAGGTTCGGTCAGTTCGAATGCTTAGTTCGAACCAGAGTTGATGATGGGTTTAACAGGCAAATAAACGGAATTGGCTTCCTGACGGTTGTACAAGCAGTGCGCCTCTCCGTACCCTCCCGGTCTTGCGACTAGACACTATAATTATCATGCTTTTTTACATATATATAATACAGGTGGAGAATAACTATCTCGTGGTTACTGCGAATGTTAAACTCACGAGGAGACCAATGCCGAGCGTGCCTAAAGAGCTTCTAATCGTTACATTCATAATTTAATTAGAAATATCTAAATAAAAAATGTGAAGATCCGGGTCATTTGTAGAGAGAAGAGAGAGAGAGAGAGAGAGAGAGAGAGAGAGAGAGAGAGAGAGCGCGCGCGCGCAACACATGAAAACTCTACGGTACAGGCCAGCCAGCTTTTAATTACACAAAAGCACAAAAGCATTAAATGGAAAGTGCCTGAAGGCCTTATTTAGTTTTATTAATAAAGAAAAAAAAAAGGAAATCATTAGAAAAAATCATTCATATTTTTGTTGTTTTTCAAAAGAAGTGCATATACATATAAATACATTACACTGTAGTACTGCGAAGTGGCTCCATCTGCAAGCAAAATACCGTACAAGAGATGCATTGCTTCTGCAGAAACGCGCCTGTTCTTTGTCCGATGTCGTTGTGGCGGTTTAAAGTGAAAGGGTAGTTAAAAGCGGAGTCTTTTACCAGTCTGAACTGTTACAACACCACGTAAAGAGGAAAATGATTCCATGTATGCGATTATTTTCAAGAGCCTGTACACTAAAAAGACAAACAAGGAATAAAATAATGCGGTATTGTGGTGGGGTCATTTCATATGGGTTTCAACTGACTTCATTTTATTACTTGACTCGTATTATAATTTATTCTACGTAGAGAGACAAACTGAGTGATGCAGTACGATAATCCGGATAATTACTTCACTTACAACTAGACTTTCCTTTCTAAGCGCTACCCACGCCGGCCACGCCTCACCTGTCGTCAAATCCCTGGAGTGTGCGGTCGGTTGTCCTGTCCCCGAGGAGGGAGAGGAGGCCCATCACGGCGTAGGCGGGCTTCTTCACCAGCTGCACGTGGCGCCAGGACGTAGAATTCATCTGAAACCTGAGAAAATCTGCTCTTAGCTCTTTTTGTCTCGATTCCTCTAAGGAAACGAGGTGTTTTGTGTTTAAACTGAAGAATGTGAGTATGTAGAAAAAATGTTTTGCTGTGTGTAATTGCAATACTTTCTTTTTATTTCCAATTTCGGTTCTACTGAAATCCTTATTCTTAAACATTTCTGCATCTCGTCTACACTATTTCTATCATGTTATAATGGAAGTGACTGAGAATTTCAAGGCTGTTTTCATGATTTTAGTGAGAGTTGTAAAGAATTCCACATCACCAATAGGAAAAAAGCAAAGCAACAAAATGAAAACACGAATGATCATTTCAGTGGCCTAAAGAACCAGTCCTGAGGAGTCCCGAAGCGTTTAAGAATACCGGCACTAAGAACATCAGAGGCAGCGATCGAAAAATAAGAAAATGACTGTAATAAAAAGAAAGCGAGGAAAGAGACCGACAAGTAAGGGAGAGGAGATGAAGCGAAGTAAATGTGAAGAAGAGAGAGCATAGCAAAGAGGTAGCGGTCTTTATTAATGACTAGAGCAGTAAGCCAGAAACGCCCCTACGCACACGAGCCCGCCCTACACCCTACACCCTCCCTCCCTCCCTCCCTCCCTCCCATAACAATTTCACCCACAATTTAACGTTCATCAATCTCACACTTACGCAGAACTCCACGCATTTCCATCACCCCGGTTCCTTATTCTACCTTTCATTTGTACTCTCTCTCTCTCTCTCTCTCTCTCTCTCTCTCTCTCTCTCTCTCTCTCTCTCTCTCTCTCTCTCTCTCTCTATGTTCTTTGTCTATATTTTTTTCCTCATCTCCTATTATCGCTTTAAATTTTCTTTTTTTTTTTTCCTGTTTCCTATTGTCACTTTTACATTTGAGTTCAGACACCTACGTTAAAAATAAATAAATAAATAAATACTCCAGCTCTCACCCACGACTTTCCCCCTCCCGCCTCCCTCTTCTCTACATTTCCGTCCATTCACCTCCTCTACCAATCCTCTCACTCTTGAGCTCAACCAACTGCAGCATTCACCCACCAGATACCACACCTCCCCCCACGTACACTCGCACACAACCCTCCCCCCGTCACCTCTACTCCTGTCTACCTTTGCGTACCTCGCCACAAGGGTCCGCTGGTTGAAGAAGCTTGGCCTGTAGTTGAGGAAGGCATTATCAAAGCTAAGCAGTTCGTAGCGCAGGACAGCGAGGGCAGGGAGGTGAATGGCGACAGCTCGAACTACCAGGGCGGCGTATCGGCTGTCCGCGCGCCACTCAGCACCTCGCCACCACCCCTTCAGGAAGTCCCCCTCGCTGCAGAAGGAAGAGTTGGAAGAACAGGAAGGTGAAGAGGGTAAATCTGTTAAGGACCATGACAAGGAGGCTGAAGATGAGTGTAGGAATGGAAAGTAATAAGATCAAGACAAAGATGACAAGGAGGAAACATGAATGCGAAATATTAGTCTAGGAACGATGCACACAGTTAATGGACCAATCGAAAACAAGGAGGTGAAGTATTAATTTATGGACGAAAAGTAAGATGAAGATAGAGATGATGAGGACTAAACCAAGGAGAAAACAAGAAAGCATAGAATGAAGAACAAAACAAAAATATATATAAACATAATTAAGACAAGGGTGACGATGAGCACTAAAACGAAAGAGAAAAAAAAAAACAGATGATGTAGGTGGAAACAGAAAATGATTGATGAATAAGACAAGGGCAAGATAAGGACAAGGATAAGAGGAAAATGAGGAGATAAAAGATAAAGACAGAGCGGAGCGGGAAAATACAAAGACAAATAAGGAAAGAAGGATGATGATAAAGAATAAGACAACAGAAAAAAATAAGTACGCAAATATGAAGAGAGAGAGAGAGAGAGAGAGAAATCGTGGTGGAAAGACAGACATTATACTGCAAGAAAGAAAATGAAACAGAAAATGAGAGAGAAATAGAAATAGGTGAATGTTGAAGGTGAAGAAGAAAACATAACCCATATAAATGAGAGAGGAATAGAAGGTGATATAACGAAGGTGAAGAACAGGGAGTATAATATATAATATCAAGATCAAGATCAAGATAAACACTATAATAAATTATTTCCCCCCCGCCATGTTTAATAGGCTGTACTTTATAACAAGAGAGAGAGAGAGAGAGAGGAGAGAGAGAGAGAGAGAGAGAGAGAGAGAGAGAGAGAGAGAGAGAGAGAGAGAGAGAGAGAGAGAGAGAGAGAGAGAGAGAGAGAGAGAGAGAGAGAGAGAGAGAGAGAGAGGTAACTAATAACTGCGAAATTAATTAATGCACATCAGTCTATGGAAATTAATGCCGCCAATATATCAACACTTCTGTAATCGCCTAATTATATTCAAAGCTTCTTAATACTTTTTCACACTTACCTTGAAAACTCTCTCTCCTCTCTCTCTCTCTCTCTCTCTCTCTCTCTCTCTCTCTCTCTCTCTCTCATCAGGACGCCTTTTCTCATCCTCCCTCTTTCCATCCCGGTTTCCTTACACGAGCCTCCCTCCTCCTCCTCCTCCTCCTCCTCCACAATACAGCCATTCTCCTCCATTACCTCCTTCCCTTATTCACAACAAAACAACAAAACAATTCCTCTTTTCTCCCTTTTTCTCACTCCTCTCACTATCAAAAATTAACTCTTCTTCCCTCCCTTCACCGCCATCATTAACTTCTCACATCTCTATTTATTTCCTCTCACAATATCTCCTACTCTCTCTTCTCTTCTATCCCTTGCCTCTCTCTCCTATCTCTCTTCCTCCCCTTCCATCCCAGACTCCCTCCACTTACTCGTTAACCAAAGGAACGTGACGAAGGTTTGTGAAGGTGCTGCGAATCATGGCCGAGGTAAGAAGCTCCTGCGTCAGTATGCTGTCCGCGTCCTCCTGCCCTGCAGCGGGGAAAATTGTTGAGTTACTCCTTAAAAGTGAAGATCGGATTACGCAGCAGTACGACAAGAACTTATGTAGTGCTGTGCTGTGGTGCGTGCGAGGTTCATTTGTTCACATTTCACTTTAACTTTTTATCGAATATTTTTAATGTTGACAGCTTAAAGTTTCTTGGTATTACTTTTGACTACTGCACGCGCAAAAAAAGTCTGTGGTATAAGCAAATGGTTTACATACTGAGAGGTGAGGCTCCTATTTGACCTGAATATCATCCGCCTCGCTGCCAACTGACTACCTAACTCGTGTCTCCTATACTCTTGCTATGTATAAAAACAGCCAAGGTTATAATAACCCCATGTATACTTTGGACTGGGTATATTCTGGGTTGACGCACCGGGGCCAAACTGATCAATTTCTTGACTGTTTCTTTGACTTAAAGAGACCAGCAAGTTCCGTTTTTTTTTTTTTTTTTGTGCCCTCGACCGCCACCTATAACACGTGAGAAAGAAAGTACTTCGAAGAATGCACTGAACTATCCAAAGCGGCTGAATGTGCTTTCATTCACCTTACTTTCATATTCTTCAGCGCATTCATCTCACTGTCCAAGGGGCCGCTGACAACAGTGTTTTTAATTCACGCCTCATTGCAAGCCTCCTTGATTTCAGTGGTGTTCCCACTCGTCTTACACTGTCCTTGATTCCCGATACCGGTACAGTCACGCTGCTCTCCAGGAAGTGTAATGAGTCTTCAGGATGTGAGGCAGATGTGCATAACAGCTCCAGCTTTCATTCCCACCACGGTCATGCTGTCTTCCATCTCTCATGAAATTTTCACTTTCAAAAAGTAACACTTCCCACTTGCCGAACCATGAAACTCCGCCATTTGCGAGTCATGGATGAAAAACTACAAGGAGAAAGACATAAAAAGCTGCATTATGCTAATTAACATAATCAACCTTGTCACATAAATTATCCTAAATTTTACGAATTATAAAATAATGTCACTTTACAAAGCAACAAAAAGGAAAAATATTGCAATACCTTGTATTTTTTATCGTAACACCGTACATAAATTTAAAAAGAAACGAGATAAAAAGAAATCTATTAAAAAAAGACCCTCCATGGTGCTTCCAAAGGGAGCAATAAATTACAAACTAAAGGGAAAAAGTTTGGATGTGACAGCACAACACTCATGAAAAAATTATCACCACTACCACCACCACCACCACCACCCTGCAACAACAACAACAACAACAACAACAACATGATGATTTTAACAATTGCAACACGTAACCTTACCTCAACAGACGCATCAAGACCTTACATAAGATAACTAATCAACCAACAAACCAAAAACAGGACCTGCACACCCTTCCTCACCCTTCTTGTGGACGGAGATATAGTCGAGGCAGCGGGCGGGGGCGCGGCGATCACAGTGGTCCAGCAGCGCCCAGCACATGCGGGAGAAGGACGGGTCGCGACAGGAACCCCCGGGCCCTCCCAGCCTAAGCCGCGGCGAGACGTCAAGCAGTCCAGCCCGACACGCCTCGAAGTAATTGAGAAAGCCTGTAAGGAAGGAGTGGGGAAGAGTACAGCAGCTGAGGAGGAAAATAAATGTTGTAAGTAAGGAGAAAACATCCACGAGTTCTTAAATTCCATAAAAGATTTTTTCACTACGAGAATAGTTTAATACACACAAAAAAAAAATTCATACAGAGCTTCTTCCATAATATCTAACTTACTAGGTGGCAAATTGACTGATTGACTAACTAACATACTAACTAATTATTAACTAACAACTAATTATCGACATGACTGAATGATTAACTAACTAACTAACCAATTACGTAACTAACTTACTAACAACAACCGAACTGACTAACCGACTGACTGACTAACTAGCCAACTAGTCAACTAACTGACTGACTAACTAAACAAATAGATAGAGAGACAGACAGACAGAGATAGACGAAAATACAGATAGATAGATAGATAGATAGATAAATTAAATGATAGATGGATAGACAGATAGATAAATAGATAATTACAGATAGAGACAGACACATACCGATAAATAGACAGACAGACATAGATAGATAGACAGACAAATAGATATAGATAGATAGATCGATAGTAAAAGGACAAAAAAGTAAACAAATAATTAGATAAATCAATAAATAAATAAAAATCTAGCCATTCTGTACCAATCACAACTTACTTAACATACAATGCCATCGTAAACTAAAACTCGGGACTCATGCACCAATAAACCACTGACGGATAATAAACAAAACTAATTATACGCCTGGAGAGTTAAAACCAATGGAAACCGCGACATTGATAAAAGAAAAATAATAAATAAATAAATGAAAAGTAAATTAAATAAAACAGGCCGTCAGATTCGTCCGCGGGGCATCCCTCAAGGCAAGTTTCCTTCCACACGTCTCCGAGAAACTAGAGGCAAAAGGGAAATGGAGCACTGGATCGTGGCAGGAAGGACACATACAGGGGAGGGAGAAAAAGAAAGGGAGGAAAAATGAGAGAAAGAAAGAAAAATATGGGAGAAAGAGAAACGGAAGAAAAGAAAAACTGGAAGCATAGAAGTATGCGCGCGCACAGTCACACACACACACACACACACACACACAGAGAGAGAGAGAGAGAGAGAGAGAGAGAGAGAGAGAGAGAGAGAGAGAGAGAGAGAGAGAGAGAGAGAGAGAGAGAGAGAGAGAGATAGAGAGAGAGAGAGAGAGAGAGGGGGGGGGGGAAGTCCTTGTCATGAAAAATGGGAAACAGAAATATACAGACCCAAATTGAATGATCTCCTTCAATGATAAGAGAAATGGGATTGATAAAATGAGAGAGAGAGAGAGAGAGAGAGAGAGAGAGAGAGAGAGAGAGAGAGAGAGAGAGAGAGAGAGAGAGAGAGAGAGAGAGAGAGAGAGAGAGAGAGAGAAGCATCAAGCCAAATATTAATAAAACAAATATTTTTTTCATTTTTTCAACCCTTTTCGGACACAAATGAAAAGTGTTTAATGAAAGGTTCAGGAGATTTACTGTTTCGTCAAATATCGCTGTAATATCATAAATGCAGCTGCTACTATTTTGTGATTTTTGTTCATTACATTGTTTGAAGCCTACTGAATGAATTACATAGTTCGTGATACAATAGGAACACAAGTAACGCATATAACAGATACGTATATGTTTTCCTTTATTCTGGCTTTCAGTTCCCTCTGTTTATTTATTTATTTATTTATTTATTTCATATTTTGCAGACCGAAGACAAAGTTAACGTAAGAAGTGATGTCTTAACCCTTTCAATGTGGTATGCAAAAATTTACAACACTAAAAGCGATGTATGGAATCTTTATAAGTATCTACAAGAAAGAAAATGCATGAAAAAGATTAGATTTTGCAATTTGTAGCCAGCACAGTGTTTGCAGTTAGCTGTGCAACAACAAAAGATACCTCACTGATTAATGATTTAAGAAAGATGTGCCAAATATCAGTGAAAGGGTTAAAGTTTAATGAATTTCAGGTCTATAAAACCAAACGGAAATTAACATACAGACTAATTAATGCAACAGAGACAGAAAAAGCTATCAGACAACACTATCAATTCAAAACACTTAAAGGAATATGACCACTAACGTAAAACCAACCTTATTTACACAATCACATACCCTCAGGCCACGAAAAGCACAAATCAACGTCAGAATGAAGGGAAGGGATGCTGAAAGGAGACAGAGTACTCGAGACCCGGAATGACTTGCCTGAAGCCTAGCGTGTGGCCAGCCTAAACTAACCTTCACCCGCCAGCCAGTACTAGCTAGCACCAACACCCACCCTGCACTGTGAAGGAGAGGTTATCGAAATCGTGGTGATCAGGTTCATTCCACGTCTCCCAGCGCCACGTGGATACCCAGTCCAGCCCGAAGAGTTCTGTGGGAGTACGAGGAATAAGAAGTGGTGGTGGTGGTGGTGGTATTGTAGTAGTAGTAGTGGTGGTGGTGGTGGTGGTCGTGGTCGTGGTGGTAGTTGTAGTTGTTGTTGTTGTTAATGTTGCACTAATAGTGGTAGTAGTAGTAGTAGTAGTAGTAGTAGTAGTTTTAGTAGTAGTTTAAGTAGTAGTAGTAGTAGTAGTAGTAGTAGTAGTAGTAGTAGTAGTAGTAGTAGTAGTAGTAGTAGTAGGAGTATTAATAACAACAACAACAACAACAATAATAATAATAATAATAATAGTAGTAGTAGTAGTAGTAGTAGTAGTAGTAGTAGTAGTAGTAGTAGCAGTAGTAGTAGTATAGTAATAGTAGTAGTAGCAGTAGTAGTAGTATAGTAATAGTAGTAGTAGTAGTAGTAGTAGTAGTAGTAGTAGTAGTAGTAGTAGCACCACCACCACCATCAATAGCAGCAGCAGCAGCAGACGCAGCAGCAGTAGCAGTAAAGGAGGAGCAGGAAGAGGAGCGGCATTCTTGTCTGAGAAACTGAGGAAGACTAACTGGAGAGAAGTGAAAATTTATGTTAACATGTTCACCAGCCCAACCCTTCTGCCGCCCCGCTGAGGGAGACACAACACTCACATATTTCAAAGACTAGGCTGGCCTACGGGAGTTAAGGAACCACGTCACTCTGGGAATAAGAAGAAGAAGAAGGAGGAGGAGGAGGAGGAGGAGGAGGAGGAGGAGGAGGAGAAACAACAACAACAACAACAACAAATAACATCATCATAATAAATAATAATAATAATAATAATAATAATAATAATAATAATAATAATAATAATAACACCAGGATCTACATTTCAGCGTTTTTTTCCTACGCAGCGTCGAAGCTAAATATCAGACGTACAGTAACTTAAGAGTACTATTAATAAGCGGACAATAAGAACATTACTAACATCACCCAAGCATACACACTTCCTGACACGGAAAAAGGAAAAAAAATAAATAAATGAATAAAATAAAATCAACCTAAGAATATCAGAGAATGAAGTTCCTGCAAATTTTACTAATACTTTTATCAGCTAACTTTTTCCAGTACGTCAGGAGATATTTGTCACAGTCCAAGTACGTAAATAAATTTCCTTTTGCACATCTTTGTAATTCTTGTATACCAACATGTTTCATCCTATTTTCTTCCTGCTTTCTTCGCTACCACTTCATACACTTGAAGAACTCACATCATACACTCAAAAGCGAAACTAGTAAATATGTCTTCCATTACTATTCACTTTTCTTCTTAATTGGGAAGCCATGAAGCAGCCACTTTTTTTTTTTTATCACTTTAATTTCTCATTTACTATTCCATGCTTGCCCAGTCTGTGTAAAAACAAAGTAGTGATTGTCGTGCGTATTAATGTGCTATGTTTTGTGCACACGTGTAAGCTGAAGTCCCCAGCGTTGTTTAGTGCGGCGCTGCAATCATTTGTGTCGCTGTTACTCGCCCATTTCGTTCTATTTCTCGTTTTGTTTTGTGTTTTTACTAGAATTAAACCATAAATTGTCTCCCTCGTATTTTTGTGAACTTACTCGTATATGCCTTCCAAATGTTATTAAACCGAAAACTTATTCTAACACACATATTTGGCGATATGTAACTCCAGCTCTGAGAAATAACATTGAAGAATATAGATTGTAAAAAAAAATTTGGCAAACAATGCCCAGTGACCTTTGCTAATATTGACGAAAATAAGTAAAAAAGTTAACATCAATTTTGCCATCAGCTAAGAGTTTGTATTATAAAAACCCAGTTTAATGAACACCAAGGAAATCCTAACAAACAATGAAAAAACAATTCATTTTCTTTTGGGCAGGAAAAATAATTTAAGCGATAGATATATATAGAATTAAGCTCTCCTTGCATGGATGTCTCTACAAAATTTAATGAGCACTTTCTGTAAAATAGTGAAGCTGACTATAACTAAAAAAAAAAAAAAATAATAATAATAATAATAATAAAGTCCTAAAAATTCACCAAGTACACAAATTTATGTACACAAATTTAGCAGACACTAATTCAGGCTTCCACGCTCTTTCAACTATGTACTGAAGCAAGCCGTCCACCAGGGAGCGTTGGCTTGATGGAGCGTAGCTGTTGTACATGGTGAGGATATGGTACAATGTGTAGTATAATTAGCAATAAACGTTTACTTACACACACCCACACACATACACACAAACACACTACTCGATAACTCAGTGGTAACGTCCTCGCCTGTCACTTGGTGGGCCGAAGTTCGTGCCCCGCTCAGGTTGCACAGGCTTTCACTGAAGGGCGAGCGGCTGCTGTCTTCCCTGAGCGAGTGACTGCAGTGTGTCGTGCATGAAAGGCTACGATCTGACTCAAAGGTAGGACTGTGGAGAGGTGTACGAGTATTGTATGGTTGATAATTACGAGTCCAATGCATCTCTCTCTCTCTCTCTCTCTCTCTCTCTCTCTCTCTCTCTCTCTGCTGGCCATCTATCATAATTCCACTCATCAATCATACCTTCCTTCCATTCCCTCTCTTTACTCCTTCACTCAACAAACAAACCATTCCTTCTTTCCATCCATCCTTCCTTCCTCCCCCGACCCTCAACTTCCCCTCCCTCCTTCACCACTTAGTCACTCACCCACGTATCTAGCCGCCGTCTGCCCCACCAGGAGGCGCCACCAGCTGACCTGTGTGGCGTTCTCGAGGTCAGTAAAGATGCCGCCCGGGTTTCCCATGAGTTCGAAGCCAGGGCTGAGGCGGTATTGGTGGAGGTGCGTCATGAGAGTGTCAAGCTGGGTGAAGTTGTACTGTGGGGCTCCGCTGCTCAGGCTGTGTAGGAAAAGAGAGACGAACCCTGATAGACAAACAGACAGACAGACAGACAGATAGATAGACAGACAGATAGAGAGATAGATAGACAAACAGACCGATAGATAACAATAAACAAAGAAGGAAAGGCAGTTAAGGCAAACACAAATATATATATATGTATGTATGTATGTATGTATGTATGTATGTAAATATACCCTACATATAAAGACATACTCGCACATATCTACAAAATCAGAAAAATGAGACTGGCCAACTGAAATACATACAAATGCTGAGACACACATACATAAAAGTAGGGTACACGCTACACACACACACACACACACACACACACACACACACACACACAGTGAAAGACATAAAGAAAACAAGACAGATCCATTTATGTTTCGCTGACTGTTGGACGTGAATGCCTCGCTTGTATGGGAGGCTGAGGGAAGGAGCCAAAGAGTTACTTCCACTTCCCAGTTAGACGAGAGAGAGAGAGAGAGAGAGAGAGAGAGAGAGAGAGAGAGAGAGAGAGAGAGAGAGAGAGAGAGAGAGAGAGAGAGAGAGAGAGAGAGAGAGAGAGAGAGAGAGAGAGAGAGAAAGTCGTGGGAGTGGTGATGGTCAGTGAGGCAAAAAAAAAAAGCCATTAGCTTCCCCTTTCAGTTAGGTCATTTTGGTCTGCTGTCTCTCTCTCTCTCTCTCTCTCTCTCTCTCTCTCTCTCTCTCTCTCTCTCTCTCTCTCTCTCTCTCTCTCTCTCAACAAAGACAAACGACAATGGCTCAAAAAACATATAAATAACCAAAAAACTAGAATTGTGTAAGCCTTAAAACCACACACACACACACACACACACACACACACACACACACACACACACACACACACACACACACACACACACCAGGGACGCTGCAAACACAACGTAACAAAGCCTCACGTAGCGTTGACGAGGCCGAACAGCCAGTGGATGCGGGCCTGGGAGATGGCCTGGTGCGGGAGGGAGCCCACCATAGCCAGGTTGAGGAGCTCGTCTGGGCTGAGCAGGAAAGGCTGAGGCGAGGAGTGTGGCAGAGGAGGGCTGAGGGAGGGAGGAGGATACAGAGAAGGAGGAGACAAGTTGATGTTATTGCTGTGTTACATATTAATCAGTTATTCAATACACACAGTTCATATATTCATAACAGGGTGGCGGTGATAGGGTTCTATAAATAAGTAGTCAGTCTTAGATGAGGACAACTACTGGGACGATTGTGATCACAGTAAACTCAGAGTACAGGGATTTATGTTGTAATTATATTGTGCTCAGTAACTGGTTTGGCTTAGACCTCAGTCGCTCACTACAGGTCCCAGTGGTGTCCAGGGAGCACTGGAGATTGTCATGTGGGAAAATCATGGAGACACAATACATGCGAGAGCGCTTAGATAAGACACTCCCATCACCCAGACAGCTCTGAGTGCTTTCCACGACTAAATTTAATCACAACTATGCAAAGTTCGCTGCCGTCAGTCGTCCTGCCAACTCTGCACCCATGAGTCCACTTCACCGCTTGGGGAATAAGAAAATACAAAAAAACTGAGCAAGGGTGAGTGGATCGCTTCTTCAGTATCACCTTACCCTTGGATAAAGATAGAAGCGAAAGGATAGAAACGAAACCGGCCACCACCACTATGAGAAACGGGGGGAAAGTAAGGATTAACAAATAGTATATGTGTGTGTGTGTGTGTGTGTGTGTGTGTGTGTGTGTGTGTGTGTGTGTGCGCCCGTTTATACGCCCCTGAAGCATTCCATCGTCGCTGCATGCAACAGTACACAGGCGGCACCAACATTTACCTGAGGCCGGTGCTGCGCCAGAAGTGTGGCAGCGGTCCCGCCTCCGCCGCGCCCTCCACCACCACCCTCACGCCCGCCGCACGCCTGCCTCCACGATGCTGCCTCTGCTTCCACCTGGCTCGTGCTCTTCGCCTTGCGCTCCTTCCGTTAAAGTGAAGCAGCGCCGTTTCATGACCAGCTTGTGAGGCCCCTTGCTGGTGAGTCGCTGAGAGAGTAACACTGTCACATTCACCTTCTTTTTATCTCCTCTTGCCTCTCCTCCACCAGTGTCATCACCTCCACCGGTGTCTAAGCTGGCTCTACATGCGTCAGTGAACATAAGAACATAAGGAAGCTGCAAAAAACCGTTAGGCCTACAGGTGCAGCCCCTTCATGAAACATACCTATTTATTTTCAACTGTCATCGTCATCCGTAATTTTTTCTAATATTCTAAAGCTCTTTAATGACTGGTAATTCCCCTTAGACCACCACCAGCAGAAAACGCTTTCCATGGTGCTCTTAAAGGCTTACCTGTAGCGTTGTGCAGGTAGTGGTGGTGCTGGTGGCGGTGATGCTGGTGGGAGTGAGGCTCGGCTGTTATGAGTATTGGTGATGATGCTCTGACATAACTTGCATATTCCTCTACATCAGCACCAGCTTCTCGTCCTTCTCTTCTCGCACGCACCTCCCCGGTGATGATGAAAAGCGCCACTAGCAGTAACAGCAGCCTCATCATTACCGTTTTTTGTGGGTCTGAAAAGCACCAGAGAAGAGGGACGAGTGATGAGCGTGGATGAGCTGCTCAGTCAGTCATTCAGTCAATACCTTGAGGCCTTAATCCCAAGCAGGGTGGCCGTGATTGGGTTCCACATTGCAACAACCAACCGTATCATAAAAGGAAGGCAGGAAAGTGTTTTGGAACGAGTGAGACCTTAGCAAATCTACATAAGAGATATATGTTGTGGTTATATATGCAACTATAAGTGCTCAGTGGTTCCTAAAGGTGAGAAATACAGAAATACCGAGCTTTCAGAACTAAAGCCAGTAATTTTCACACCAGATGTCACGTCACACCACGCCTACCCACATCTAGAATAAGCAGGATGGTGAGGATTTTTCCAGTCACCGCAATATGTTTTTGAGGTACCTTGACAACCTTAGAATGCCAGGTGAGAGGCTCAAACTGATACACAACATCTCCAGAGCGTCAAACAGGACCACCACACCATGCAGACATTCCCGAGTGCTTCCCACAACTGAACTTAACCGGAACTGAACTTAACCGTTGATCTCTCAGTGCTAGTTGCGAATGAGCCACGGAAACACAGCCGCCTCAAGAAGCAACCAACACTGCACTTGTAGTCTCCATCACCATCTCAAAATAAGGAAAGCGGACAAGGATAAGCAAGTCCCCAGCCCGCCATCATCCCCGAGAAGAATATAGAAGACTAAAAGAACACAAAAATGGCACTTGGGATGGTGGAGCATGCTAACCCTTACTTTGTGAAGAGACCAGCCGCTAGATAATCCTGACATTGATGCTACTGACTGTTGACCAAAAACAAAAACACATTAGTATCTCAGATTGTGGGAATTCATGCATAGATTTTTTTTTTCTTCTTTCTCTCCTTTCTTTATCGTATTTCGACAATGAGTAACACTTTTTTTTTCCGAAATAAGAACAAAATAAAAATTGTCCTAATACAGCGA
Source organism: Scylla paramamosain (assembly GCF_035594125.1). NCBI lineage: Eukaryota > Metazoa > Arthropoda > Malacostraca > Decapoda > Portunidae > Scylla > Scylla paramamosain. The sequence goes on from NC_087165.1 coordinate 23,123,921, forward strand.
CCTGATAATGGCTGCAATAATCTGACACTTTTAAATGTTGTTATTTGATCACGTTTATAACAAAACAGGACACTGGTAACTAAATACTGCACCGACGCGCAATTTCTGCCCAATTTTGTGTGTCAAATTTCCTTGTGGTGACACGAGGTGGGGACACACACACACACACACACACACACACACACACACACACACACACACACACACACACACACACACACATTACAATAAAAAGAATTCATTATACCAGAACTTGATTAATCTAATTCTCAAAATGCTTCATTATTCTACCGTTTATCCTTAATTCAACAGACAGTAATCCTTGTACTAGTATATTTTCCTAAAACACTATCACTTTAACGCAAATATTCTACATCTACAGTATTTTTCTTCCTTTTCCCCCACGCACGCAAGGGGACATCCAAGCAACAGTAACTTCCTTGGTTAGTGCAAAATATAAAGTCCAGCAGACCTCAGCCCTCGTTTCTTATAGTCGCCTTTTACGACAAGCGGGAAATACGGCGGCGTAATCTAAAATCCTTGTGTCTCGAGGAAGCTGGTGGGACGGGGTAGCCAACAACAGCTGGTGCTCTCATGCGGTCACCCTGCCAGGACACGACGTCGCTTATCTTTGCTGTTCGGACGAGAGGCAGGAGGCTCACTGAGGGGTGCGGGGAGCAACGCCCTGATGATATTTCCCTTCGCCTCTCCCTAATCCAAAATTAACCAGGTATACTCGTATTGTCTTTACCAGTGCTGCTTTTTCTTTTTTTGTACGCACTATTAAGGTCAGGTCTGGTGAGGTTAGGTTAAGTCACGCCCACATGAAGAGAGAGAGACAGTGAGGGCGGTATTATCATTTATTATCATAACATTACTTTTATCTCGGTCTAACCACACTTGGCCCAGTTCTACACGATCATCGAATAAAGGAGGGTTCTGTTTTCTTATACGAATTGTTTATTGTTATTTATTCATATACTGATTTGTTTATTCTATTACTTTTTTTTATTTATTTTCATTTCATCTAATTTTATCTTCTCTTTTCTTTTCTTTTTTTTATTGATTCATATTTTTCTTACCTAGACCTGCTTTACATAACTTTAAACATTTTTTTTTTCTTTTTGCATGTATTAGTTTAGTTAAGCTTCATTTAGAATTATTTAATAACGGGGCTTAAGTTTGTCCAGAAGAACTGACGTGCATATGAAGACAGTCCCCCACCAGTATTTAGGTCAGCCGATCCAATGAGAGCGCTCTAAACTCCTTGCCGCAGTACATGTCCAACACTCCCCGCGTGTGGTAAGGAGTGGCCGGAGAGGATGACGGTGGAGGGGAGTCCTTGCGTGGTTGTCTCGTGAAATTAGAAGCAAATAGGAGCAGGTTTTTCTTTTACATATTTTTTTTTTCATCTATAGTTGTATTCTTGTATCCTATTGTGTGGTTGTTTCTTTTGCTATCAGTACTACTACTACTCCTACTACTACTATTATTACAACTACCACTACTACTACTACTATTACCACTACTACCACCACCACGACCACTACCACCGTCACTAACAACATTTCACAACTAGCAAACTACACAAACCCCAATCACTTTCTCTCTCTCTCTCTCTCTCTCTCTCTCTCTCTCTCTCTCTCTCTCTCTCTCTCTCTCTCTCTCTCTCTCTCTCTCTCTCTCTTTCTCTCTCTCTCTCTCCCCGCATGCCCAACTCTCTCTGGAAGGCGCCGAGGGAGCCAGCCCCTGCAGCACCCCTTGACCCTCCCCCGCCCGCGTGAGGTGAGTGCCGGCGCCTCCCCTCTCCTCCCTCCCCGGCAGGTCAGGAGGGAGGTCCTATAAATAAAGCAGCGAACCATGGCGGCCTGTGGAATAATTGCTAAATCCGCTTGCACCACAATGAACCAAAAAACGCCGTATCACATAATCCACTGCAAAATTAATCCGCACTGTCAGTCATGCCGCCGCGCTGGGCTGTCCAAACCCACAATGGCCACGCTGTCCGCCCACCAATTGCATATTTCCATTAGTGACTCTCTCTCTCTCTCTCTCTCTCTCCTCTCTCTCTCTCCTCTCTCTCTCTCTCTCTCTCTCTCTCTCTCTCGCCACCCCGCAGCAATACGATTACATGACTCTGTGTGTTTAAAAAGTTACTAAGTGAATTAAGATACGTCGGGCACACACTGGCCGCGGGACTCGACGCCGCCCGCCGGCCTACCACACTGACTGCTGTATACGGAAACTCACCTACGATTTTATTTTTTTTTTTACCTACATATTGTTGTTGTTGTTGTTGTTGTTGTTGTTGTTGTTGTTGTTGTTGTTGTTGTTGTTGTTATTGTTGTTGTTGTTTAAGGAAGTAAACTTTTCTAACGTCTATCGATCACTGTCCAGTTGCACTATTATGATCCCACGAGTACAAATTGTGTATGACGGATTAACCTCACAAATCAACCTTAATTATATGGCCTTATTATCATTATTCTTAATATTAATGCTACTACTACTACTACTACTACTACTACTACTACTACTACTACTACTATCCACGTGGCGTTGTTACCATCATTATCACGCTAACAAGGAGCACACCCATAGTGACCGACCTGATGTTTCCTGTCTCTTATTCTTGTTAATCAGATGGCTGTATGCATTTCTTTTTTCTCGATTACTATTCAGTTTATCATTGTTTACTCTCTCTCTCTCTCTCTCTCTCTCTCTCTCTCTCTCTCTCTCTCTCTCTCTCTCTCTCTCTCTCTCTCTCTCTCTCTCTCTCTCTCTCTCTGGCGTCACTACCGTCAAAAGATATATATAAACACGCGTCGAATACTAAATTATTCGTATCCTTTTTTGCAATTCCTCTACTGTCAGTCAGGAGCGGCAATCAGATCCGATTATTTCTTTTCAAAGTTTGATTTTAGCCCGTTCCTTGTTGACATTGCTCTAGAAAAATAAATAAATAAATAAATAAATAAAATGAATAAATACAACAGCTTGACCCAACCACAGATGACCCAGACAGGTTAATCCACAAGTCTAATTAATATTTAACGGGTGTAGTCGTAGTCAGAAGCCGAATAAGCTGGCTGCTGCATTCATTCCCACTGTGTTTTGTGAGTTTTCTTAATCCGAACTCCTCTGATACCAGTCTCCTAATAAATTACTGCATTCCAGTTATATGAGCAAGACAAGAAGGAAAGAGAGGAATGAATGGCGTGAGAACATAAGGGACAAAAAAGTAAAATGAGATAAAGTAGCAAAAATAAAATGAAATGATAGAAAAGAAAACGATGATTACAAGTGTTTGACTCTTGGCAGATCTGAGGACGGTAACTTCGGTCAGAGGTCTTGAGATTAAAGGAAGACGGCTCAATAAATGCTCAAACTTACTGACAGTCTCCCAATACAACCTGACCGAGTGTTTCGATTCTTGGCAGATCAAAGGAAGCAGAGGAAGATAACTTGGATCAGAAGACTCAAGATTAAGGATAAGACGCTAAACCCAATGTGCTATTTGAGTATTGCCGAAAACTGTACCGTTAAGACAGTGTTAGATTCTTAGCAAATCTGAGGTAAGGTTGCTTGGATCAGAGGACTTGAAACTGAAGGGCAGACGCATAACACAAAGGAAGGGAAGAGCAATATGTTACTTAAGTGTTGGCCAAGACTGTACCGTAAACTATTACTGGCGGCCACTTGTGATGTAAAGGTACCCAGAAGGAACACTACATCAAGGCGGCAGGCGAAGGGAGCAACACATTTTTTTTTTTCTTTTTTTTTCAGCCAAGCCTCGCATTCATTTTCTGCCGTAAGTAACATTTTCGTCTTCATATTGTATTGCACACTGTCCCTCGACCAGCGATAGCTCCTTACTTTACCTTTGTTTCTCCAGATTTGGTGTTCAAGTTACTCAGATAAACACTATGAACATACTAATCGTGAACTACTGAACGAAGCCTTGTGGGACACGACTAATATTGGTGCCCAGCCGAAGGTAATGTGTTTATGAGAGAGAGAGAGAGAGAGAGAGAGAGAGAGAGAGAGGGAGAGAGAGAGAGAGGAGAGAGAGAGAGAGAGACGAGAGAGAGAGAGAGAGAGAGAGAGTTACAATCGTAGGACAATATTCCAATACACCTCGTTAATTAAGAATTCAAGGTCCTTATTCCCGGATATTATTATAAACTGAAATTCAACAGTTCAGTTCCAGCTGCATGTGTGGCGTCTCCTACTGAAGAGTTCCTAATAAGAGCTATCCGATAACTAACTTTTTTTTAATTTGCCTGTATAATTTCTGTATTAGCTTTTATTCACCTTCCTTCCATTTGTGTTGGAATTAGATGAAAAAATGTCTCGCTGATCAACGATATAAATATCTGATATACCGGTTACGTTTACGGTCACTAAGAACATAAGGGAAATTGCAAGTCAAGCCTACTCGTGGCAGGCTGGCAGTCCCTGTATGCATAGCTACATACGTACTTCCATGTCCATAGGATAAATTCATGGTCATTACTTCAACTATCATTCCGATCCATAAATTTATCTAATCTCTTCTAGCTTCCCACTGACTCAAAATTTTATAAACATGGACTAGGATTCACGTTTTCTTCAGTTACTAACGGAATAGCAAAACTGGATGCACTTGTCTTATCCTCGTGGAGATGCTCGTGATCATTTTTCCGTCTCTCTCTCTCTCTCTCTCTCTCTCTCTCTCTCTCTCTCTCTCTCTCTCTCTCTCTCTCTCTCTCTCTCTATCTATCTATCTATCTATCTATCTATCTATTTCCGTGCTGCTCTCTGGGTTTATATTCGCATACTGAGAACACCACACAGGAGCTTAACATCCTCTTCCCACACACGACAGAGGACTAGTTGGAAAGAGAGTTGGAAATGAGATATGAAGTTTTGCTGATGGTGGCCTGGAGAAGAGGAGCAGCTGGCAGAAATGAATGAAGGTTGGGAGGAAGTCTTCAGTAAGGAGACGAAAACTGCCAATATGCAACAGTTCATTAGCATTCTTTGCCCTGCAGTGGAATCATGGAGGTCGGTGATGATGATGATGATGTTGATGATGATAGTCTTCGTTGTGACGTCAAATACTCCCACGACTTCTCAACTCCCACACTTCCGAGGAACAGATATAGTACGTACACGTCTTTCAGTATTCATGTTCCCCAAAGCGCCATCGTTTGCAAGGGTGCTTACCAGGTCCCGTTATCCCCAACCCTTCCAAAAGTTAATTAATGGCCAGTCAACACGCGAGGGTCATATAAATGGAAAGTAAGCACACGCTCTACGTTTATCGTCGTGAAACGGAAACTAAATGTCATTGTTAAATTTGACTGCTATTTGCTTTCTTTTATACGGCAAACGGAAAAATGACTGACAATTAGAGATAACTAGAATAAAAAGAAATAAAAAATCATAGGTTCCATGCATTAATAAAGCTAACAAAAGATGAGACCGAGTGAGTGAGTTGTAAAAGATGCCACGTCCGCCACACCAGCTGACTCACGGCGTGTAAATAACAGGGTTTGTGACGCCCTTGACAGTTCATTTCGCACTTGATTTGTTTACTCATGTTTTGCACACGTAACCCCTTCGTCCTCGTTACACTCAACGGCGTCTGTACTGCATTTCCATAATAGTGTTAGAGGAAGGGGTGGACGATACGGTGTGTGTGTGTGTGTGTGTGTGTGTGTGTGTGTGTGTGTTGTTGTTGTTGTTGTTGTTGTTGTTGTTGTTGTTGTTGTTGTTGTTGTTGCTGTTGCTGTTGTTGACTTTTTGCCGATTTTTGGAATGGGACCCGATGATTTTCTTTTTTCATTTATTGATTTATTAGTTGGCTCATTTGTTTTTATTCACTTATTTTCTTATGTAATGATTATTTAAAGTCTTCGTCAAACTCCGATCTTAAAAATAAATAAATAAATAAATAAATAAATATTAGCCTACTGTGGCTACAATCTTACCTTATGCCGTTAAGAACCTTGCCTGTCACGGGCACCAACCATGTGAGCCCTACAATTAACACCCATCACTGTACCATCTTCTTAAACACTGGTAACATTCCAGCAGCGTTTTTTTTTTTTTTTTTTTTTTGTAAGGATTTGATTGAATGCTACAAGGGAATCAACAGCTTGGTGTTTTCAATTCATTTTTAGAACTCATTGATCTCCCGCAAGATTACGAAGTTTCCTTACTGGGTGTATTAATCGTCACTTTTTTTTTTTTATCACCCAAATTACATTCTGCATGTATAGGATCTTATCATAATTAGGACTAATGCTGGTGACACCACCTATATGCAGGCCATATATCACCTTTATCAGTTGTATTGTCTTGGCAATAGTTACAGCTATTACTATTGTCGCGATTATTCACCCATCATCAGCAGTTTATTGTGCATACCATCAAGTCAAGGCCGGTATCTTTAAACGCTTTATGTTCTTATAAAAACTATTTCTGAGCCACAAAGATGCTAAGCCGGGTTTTCATGGGTGCTTTTCCTTGTGATAATAGAGAATCCTTGTTAAATCATTAGAATTACGAGGACACTCTTAAAACCACTAATAACTCCATCAGTGCGGTCCCTGTGGGTTATAAGATACAGCATATTTGTATAATTGTACTTACCGAAGTGTTGCGAGGCGCCGACCAGTGCCAGTTTTACGTTGTCATGAAGCCTCTCACCCCACGGTTTGTCATAATCAACGGCTGTTTACGTTCGCCAAGCACTGTGACAGCGAATCGGGTGAATCCGACTTGTTCCAATGTTAATGAGACTAACGACGTGGGCACCTGGTTGACTCGATGCACTGACTTAAAACACGAATACAAGGGCCGAATGTCTATAAGAGATAGAATTGTGAAGTGCAATTCACTGCCTTAAATTGGCCTTGTTGACTGTCGTGAGGTTCAGGAAAAGTTCTCGTACTGCATCACGTTTCCTGTCACCTTGTATCTTTGGAGATGCGCAAATTTCCGATGGTGGTGCTGGTGGTGATGCTGCTGCTACTTACGTATACTGTGAACCTACACGCTATTACTTATATTAGTCTCCAATGATAATTCATAATTAAATTATCAGATAGCAAGGCTAGTTCTAGCTAGTGTACTTATGTCTCATAAGCATTACATCAGAAAACTTAATAATAAAAGCAAATAACCCTCCCGACTAAAGTATCTTCAAAGATCGGGTAATAACAAAGTAAATAACCCTCCCACATTTACCAGTGAAGGCTAACAGAAGAATTCATTATACTCTAAAAAAAAAAAGTCATATAGCACAATCCATAGAAAATTCAGGTTAGGCAAAGTAATATTGTTTATTACTTATATTGTTTGTTTTACATGTTATGTAAATATAAGCCTTACTGTATATGTGAAAATATGTGGAATTGTCCAAAAAAATATGAAATGGTAGTTTGACTCAGCCTACCACACACACATCAACTAACACTTGTAATTGCATATTTGTTGGCTGGCCAATACTCAAGTATTAAAACAAAGACACTGTAAAAACAACTATGTACATCAGCATCAAACACACAACCAAGCTTGGAGCAAATAAAATTTCTCACATATTCTTCTCAAAGACAAGTGAACACAAGGACATTCTGCAGCTTCATGGAAATGCAATTGTACTAACTTTATGTATTTGTGCACCTTTGGTGGCCAAGAATAAATACTGGCTTTCTCACCAAGTGAATAAATATATACATAAATAATTTTCCAAGGACTTACAGCCCTATTATTGGAACATTCAAACAATGACTTAGTTCCCAAACAGGTACAGGTGATCCAGCCTGAGCCAACTTCTGTCACACCAGCTGTGCTGGAAACAAAAGACTAATACTGCCTCTTGTCCCATCACAGTCGGCATCAGGCACACTGCTCTAGTCATACTGTTGGGTCTACCATTAGGTCAGGAAGCCAGAACCCTTACCACTGAAATCTAAATGGCTGATAATGCAATGAACACCTACCACTACCAGGCTCTTGACATGAGGTGGCAGGTCATCTCAATTTGAAATAAAACAGACCCACTTGATGAAGCTTCACACATGTTTACCATACTTATCTGGCACACACATCTGTACCCCATCAAGTTCTGTATCTGTTTGGGTTCTATTTGCCTGCTGTCAGATGTCTGTTCTGAAGTCTGTCTGCTAAGTCTTACAAAGTCTTTTCTCCAACTACTGAGAGCTGCTTAACCTATTTATACATTATAAATCTTTAATCATTGTCAAATTACTGCCAAAAAATGAATTGTTGATGAAACCAACATTAATAATTGATATAACAAACCAAAAATTTACTATTAATTTCTTGCATCATGCAGAATTATGCCATCAGATGCTGTTTGATGGCAGTTTTTTTCTTTTATCATGTTCATGAAATTAAAAGTTACCTCAATAGCGTTCAACAAATTAAACTTTTCAAATTAACAAAATATTCCACCCATACTATGCACCCAATGTCTTGAAACTAAAGTATTTCAAATAAATTAATTCAGTCAAGTCCAATGTTATTTACATACTCTGTAATCATTCTGCCACGTGAAGCATCAACATCTAAAGTCTCCTACTTGAAACTATTATTAACAGATAGGATTGGAATGTGAGGCTCAACAGGAAAATCACACCTGAATTGTTCTTGGGTGATGCAGATCTGGATAGTGACTATGATGTACTGAGGTGTCCATTCTCCTATCTGTTAGTGGAAGGATAGCAGGCTCAGTTCATAGAAGACTGAGGTTTTATATTATGCTATATGGCCACTGGAAACTGCTACTAACAGCAAATCCTACTGTGGAACAAACGAAAGCCTAAATGTTATAGGCAGAATTTTTTTTTTTTATCCCAGTCGCATCATTCAGAGGTCTTTCTGTTGTAGGAAGCAGTGCACAAAGTTTTACTTGTCAACAGCTTGTGATCCAAGAACTATTCAGAATAGTGGCCTCTGTAACAGCTGCAAAATTAACAAATATAGAAAACCAACAGATGCACGGACATTACTTCAAACACTAATACTGAAGGGTGTATACCATGTCAAATATCCAAAATATAAAATGTGCCTTCCTATACACATATTACCAAAGTGCTATGACACATTACACTCACAATCTGAAATTTGAACATTATTCTTTATTAAATGGTTACACTACCATTAAATTACTATACAGCATTTATTTATAAGTCACACAAAAAGGCTTACCATTATAAAACAAATTTTGCTCAGTTTGGTAACTATCTTAGCTACTTTTAAAAGGAAAATTATGAAAAGGGTAAAAAAAATATTGTCATGCATAAGTAATTCCCTACACATCACCACTCGTGTGTGCTACAGTCGCCAGTGTGTAGTCACAAGTTCAGCGCTGCCTCAGGAAGGTACGTCTTTGCTAGTTTGGTACGCGAGTGTTGGGAGTCTCTGGGAACATAACAGTTGTTGTTGGTGGTTGTCTAAGGTAACGGGGGATTGGTTCATTGGACCATGGAGTGGTTAGGGTAGTTTTAGGTCGCTGTGTTGGCTGTCCGTAACTGTCCGTGGTAAGGTCCGCGAAGTCACGATGTCAACACGCTGCTGCTGGGGAAACGAGACAATTCAGTAAGGCCCTACCAGTGGCCGACTCAACACATCTGGGATAGGCCACTTGGGCAGCCATGTAGAAAAATGGCTCTTATCAGAAATAAAAAATTTATTTATATGAAAAATCTATGAAAAATATTTACGTAAACTGCATGTGTTAAATGTGAATTTCACAATCATTTCACATGCATAAATTAATTCTAACACCCTCTCCATCATAAAGTGAATCCCATTTTTATTATTCTCATAATACCATTGTTAACTAGAAAACATTAAAAGCCATAAAAAAAAAAGTCAGAAAACCATGTCTCTCCACCGCCAGTCATGCAAGAAGTCTATATGTACCATGCTGCCCCTTGTGACAGGGCTAAGCGAGTGTGGCCCCATCCGAGCTGCATCCCCACCTGTGCTGGGTTGGGTTGCCAACCAGGCACTCCCCAGTCAACCCTTTTGCTGCAGCAGCTTGTGACCTAACCACTCCTCATGTGCCTCAGCAGCAGAGCTCTGGATGCCCCAGTCATGAGGTACATGAGAGATTAAGAAGCTAGAAATTCTAGCGAAATGTGAAAGATGCCAATTTCATAAAAAAAAAAAATTTAAATAAATAAAAATAAATAAATAAATAAACTAAAAAAAAAAATCACTGTATATAAGCTGCAGCAAATGGATTGAGACTGTTTACTTTATGCAGTTTATGCCATCTTCCAACAATTACTGACTTAATAAGATCTCCATATATCTGAATCTAAATGCATAGCAAAAATACAGATTTCTGGAGGACATTTTGGAGAATACTTTGTAAACCCGGTGAAAAATGTGATTTGAGATTTATCTAAGTCAAACACTGCTGAATCATGACTTGTACCTTGACAGTGATTTATGAGATTTTCATTGAAAAATGTGAAGCAATGTTGCTTTCCTGGCAACAAAAACTGAAAAGCTTCAAGAACAATGGAAAAAGGCATTCAAGGCCTTACTTTTTTATCTATTTCCTCTGCATAGCAAAGATTGTGATCAATACAGCTACACAACAATTTTGTGAGCAGCCACCAGTGTCTGTACCATAGTCTGACTGATCCACTTCATGAACATATTGGGCTAGCCATTAATGAATTCAGTTTTTCAATATTTCAACTTGAACACTGCACCTTTCATCTGCATATCTTACTTGTCACAACAAGAATAAAGTGCAGTGAGAAGAAAAATTGCTTTTTTATTTAAAGAAGATGCTATAGGTATACTTAAAGTAAGTCTTTCTGTCATGGTCATCTTAATGTTAAGTCAGAGAAATATGCCAGCAATGTCAAAAACTGAAATTTAGCTTGGAATATCATTACTCACGTCCTTCATGTCTTCACACTGAAATCTTCTCAGACTGCTAGCAATATATGCATAATATTCCAAAACTATTGATTTATGCTACAAAACATGCTTCCTGGAAAAAAACAGTGATATTACTTTTCTTCAGTATCATAATGAAAATATCAAATGTATATGAGGCAGCATCACTTTTTGTGAGAATCCAAGGGAAGTAAACAAATTGTTTAGATACATAAGTTCAGGTCTTGCACAGGAGGATGTAAATATTCCATTGGCTTATGACAGCTTATATTAACAGTTTATATCACATTTTTCTTCCTTTGTATGACAATCCTTCCTTAAAACTGCAAATGATATTTAGGGTAAAGTTAATCTATCACATTTTGTCCTCAGTCTATCACTGCACATGCTGTACATCATGAGATTCCTCTTTCTTCATTACACAGTAATACCAAATCACATACCACATGGCAAAAAATTTTCTGCCAAGCCAACGCAGACAGAACATGCTGATGATTAAATTATGAGATGTCCACAAAGAGTGGATGGTGAGCAGTGTCTGGCCTGCCATAAGCATATATAGCTGCTCAAGGTAAAGGACATGGGCAGGCTTCAAGTACTGCAAACAACCTGCTTCAAGTAAATGCAAAATGTTCTTCTTACCAGAGGAAAAAAATACTAAGCTTGGCTCCTGCTGCAGGCAGCATGTAGATGAAGAAAACACCTCACCAATATGTTAAGTATCCTAACCAAAAGGACTGTAACATTTGATGAAGGTTTCAAATTAGACAATGGTATCTGATTAATTAAATCTTAAATAAATAAAACTATTTATGCAAAACATTTTTGCACACTGTATTCTCTTTCCTGGTAAGGACATCAGATCAATAATTTCAAGGTTGATAGAAATGCTTAATAATTAAACAGTCAAATCTCCTATAGACACATGTAAATCTATATATCAGTTCTATCTACAGAACAAAATGTATTTCTCAAATTCAACTGCAGCAGACTACAATGGTAAAGGTTGGAGTGATTGAAGATGGTCCATTAAGAATAACTGATTAAGAAATAAAAAAATAAATAAATAATGGAGATAATTCCCACTACACATCCCAAGTAATCCCATGAGAGTTAGATTTCTAACTTCCTTCTTGAAGTGAGTGTTAAAAAATTACCAGATGAGAGGTGAAGAATTCTGTTATACCACAACCTTCCTAAATGCAGATTCACAAGCCACCACTAAACCCTTGTGACTGTGCTCCTGCCCTTGTGAATGGCTGCCCCAAAAGGGTGAGGAGAATGATGTTCCATGCAAGTTACACTACTGACGCACCAAGCCAGAAGACACAGGAGATTCTACCTCTAGCATGCCATGTGTGTCCCCGCAACATGCTACTATTTATATATCACAGATATCATTATCACAGCCTGTCAGAGTAACACCTAAACCTTAAACAGTACAAAGACACACACAGTCAGCCTTAGACCATACTGGAATGATTCTCTCAAATACAAACATCATAAAAAATATACATATGTGTGATTATGCTGAGTACACTTAAAATACATTGATTAATTTATGCATGCCAAAAATGTATTTACAGCTAACAGCATGCTGAACACAAATATTTCTTTCAAAAACAAAAACACCTACAACCTCTTTTACATCCTATCATGCAAATAAAGTCACATATTTACATTACTTAAATGTGAACTGCCCCTTTTGACACATTGTTACTGTGATAAGTTCACATTCTTAAGGGAGTATTCTTTACGGGAGATTTAGTAGAGCACAAGGCCAATGTTATCAGAGCAGCCTTCAATAAATACTTCAATATAACCAAAGGTATCATGGGCAGGAAATGTATGCTAACATTTTTCAGTAAGAAAAATATTGACAATAAACATAATCAATATAGCTAACAATTATTCAACGCAAATGTAACTTTAAGTTATAATTGCCCCACCAGTGCAGTGCCCATCCCCAGCTCCCTTCAAATATCCCTCTCCTCGTACCTCTGCCTAAAGCCGACTCAACTCTGGTCGTCGATGCGAAGTCTTTTTCGGCCTGAGTCAGCCTTGTCATGGGGGTCAGCCTCCATCACCTTCAGCCTGGACCCGAGCACCTCCTGCCCATGCAACACCTGTGCAGGGGAATACACAGTGAGAGCAGGAAAATACACACAAATGTGAAGGAAAGCTGACTATTTTCTATATCTTAAGTAAGCAGAGTTGAATGCAGGAATGGAGTTCAGTATCAACCAAATTCAACACATCACTTCAGGATTAAACAAACTATCCAAAGGAAGCCTAATTCTATGATCAAATTTTCTTAAAATATTATTTTTAAGAATATACTCTTCTTTTAATAACATTCAGACATCTCACTACATTTAATTCTTATTCCTGTTCTAGATGAAAATACCCCTTTTTCAATTTTCTTTAACTATTCAGCAATTTGGTGGCATTCACACACACACATACACACACACAAGAAAATTCACTTGATCTGATAAATACTTGATCTCTTAAAAAAAAATACATCTTCACTAACCACTGCATTCACTCACCACTATGGCCTTGTCTGCCGATTCTTTGGAGGAATATTTAGCATAACCAAAGGTCTTGCCATTCAACATATAGATGTCAATCAGGTTTCCAAACCGACCAAAAACGTCTTTCAGTGCATATATTGGAGGTGGTGAAGGATGGCACACGATGAACAACCTGGAGGGAACCCAAAGAAGATATCCACAATTCAAGGATATCAACAGAAATATACAGGCACACATTACAACTCATACAATTAAAGAGAGAGAGAGAGAGAGAGAGAGAGAGAGAGAGAGAGAGAGAGAGAGAGAGAGAGAGAGAGAGAGAGAGAGAGAGAGAGAGAGAGAGAGAGAGAGAGAGAGAGAGAGAGAGAGAGAGAGAGAGAGAGAGAGAGAGAGAGAGAGAGAGAGAGAGAGAAATTTATCTAAAAAGGAAAGTAAAAGATGGAATAATGACAAGCCCTACCTCTCAGCAACTGCTGAGTCCACAGGTGCAAGGGGCTGTGGTGGTGGTAACTTGACAGAGCAGTAGGAAGGATCATATGTCTCACCCCCGGTTATCTGACCTGGGCTGCCACCAATGTTGTTGACAGTACTCTGGCCTGAAACATACACTTCAATAAGATCAAGTCCTCCCATAGGAAACAACAACATTAAATTCAACAGATAATGTGGAGGCCTACAAATGCACATTAAACTTTATAACATAAGAGGGCCTCTGACCAAGGGGGATGCAACTGAAAGTGTTGGTCACTAAACCAGGCAGTCCAAAAGCAGATCTGAACCTACAAGGAGAAGGGTCTTAAAACCTCCCTCTTAAAATACAGAAGCAGGGAGAGAGTTCCAGAGTTTATCAGTATGGCATAATCTACAAGTACTTTACAGAGCACAGCAGAGGAGCCTGCATCCATCAAAATCTAACCAATCAGCATCTTTTCTCCCTTTTATGTTCTCCAACCACAATAGAAACCCAGCCCCTGTAAAATGAGCCACTCACCTTGACTGAGCCCTGCAGCCTGAATGAGGGAGGTGGCTTGGGCAATGGTTTCAGCCAGCTGTGCCAAATTCTGTTGTATGTTACTATTGGGCTGGCCACCACTTAGGGCTGGCGGAGCAGTGGCAAGGGCACTGGGAGGACTGCTACCCATTGTGCCATTGTGAGGAACCAAGGCACCTGACACACCCCGGGGCAACCCAGCATAAGGGGGACCTCCTGGGGCTCCTGTCATCATGGGGGGTGGACCTCTGTGTGGTTTGGGAAAGGACATATAGAGACCAGGGATGATAAGGGGAAAGGATTCACATGATACTTCTTTATAACTAAAACCATTAGCCTATATCAAGATTGAGATATACATATTACTATTTGCAATCACTAATTTAAGCACAATAATATATGAGAAACTTGTGTATACCAAAAATATTTTCTAGAACGACTTAATTTCCAAGAAATTTAAGACAACCTGTGTAAATACAAATACATATAATTTAGTAGAAAGTAGAATGTTATTCTCAAAACTCCAATTGTAACTCCATGTTCATAAATACAAGAAGGAAGAAAATGGTTCAAATAGCAAAATGCTTTAGAAATTGGCACTCACGGGGGCATGTCGTGTCTGGAGTCAAACTTGACGATGAGTCTTTGGCCGGGGGGATACTCAAAGCCATGCAGCTTTTCCTTGGCATAGGTTGCAGACTGGATATTGTTATACACCACAGTAGCAACGCCTCGAGCCTGATGATGGAGTGTCTTTTGATATGGTGTCAAAGGAAAAGTAGATTATTACAAGATAAATATGCTAGAAAGAAGAAAGCTAGGCTAGCTAGCTGGGATTTAGAATGTAGTGTTTGGGGTTGAAGTGTATGAAGTTCTTACTTTTTCCTTGTAGTTGCTACTGTCTTTATGGGTGTATTCTGCTGAGTCTCTTTCATAATATTATGTGATCAAAATATTAAAAAATAGACATTATAAGCAATCTTCAGTTCATTGTTTTGTAGATTTACCTGAAAACTGAAGAGTTTTGTGTTTATGTTCATAACTGGTAATCTATTGAGTTTGAAAAATAGATTATAAAACATTTTACATTTTGATCTTAGCCAAAGAACTGAAAAGCAAATAAAGGAGTGATGGGAATCCACAAAGTAATGGCTGATTGCTCCCAAGAGGAAAGATTAGGGAAAGGTAAGACTGAAATGACAGCAACACCAGCTGGTAAGAATTTATGCCAATCATATCTGAATGAAACTAAAACTTAAAGGCTGGTTAAAGTGCAATAGCTTGATATCATGCATGAGTTCAGTGCCACCAAGTATTACATCAGTCTCCACCTCAGACCTGTCAGTACACAGAATGGAAGTCCATGGGTGTCATTGCTCAGAGCATCATGGCAGTGCAAAAACAGCCAAGATTTTTGTCACAGTGAAAACATAACAGTGATGCACAGCAGACATGAAACCCAAAGCCAAAAGTACCAGACTATGTAGAAAGCTCAAAGAATTATCTGTGAACTTAATGTGATTAGAAGTGATCTCTGATGCAAGCTGCATTAATACACACAACTTATTGCTACACCCATGGATCCCCATCAACTGCTGGAAAATGAGAAGAAAGATAACATAAGCATGTGGATCCATATTTTAATATTACCCTTTGGCAGAAGAAAGAAATAAACTATGAGTGTTAAGCAGAAAAAGGGAAGAATAAAGAAGAAATAAACTATGAGTGTTAACCAGAAAGAGTTCAACCCTAACTGACAGGCAGTCCCAAAAATTTACTTCTACTGCAAAACACTATACACTCATTTACCCTCAGAAGACAGCTTGATAGAAGGACAAGGAAATATACTGACCTCAGAAAGAAAGAGAAAACAGGATGCAGTTTAACTCTAAGCCCTGATCCTTAGCCTTGTGACCACCACCCATTCATCCCCGTCAGTGTTGGTGAGACAGGGTGGAGGTGACCCAATGACACCACTATGTCACACACAAGAATGAAAGAAATATGCAGCTCCCCATGGCATATGTTACAAAGACACAATAGAGAAGATTTAAAAGAAAAAAATGCATTAAATGTTAAGAGAAAGGATAATTTTCTCTCAACATTCAGCAATGAGGAAAATGGAAGGAAAACTGTATCTTTCTTTCACGCCTGCCAAGCTGTCCAATGCTAACCAAGCTCCTCCACCAGCAGTTTGCTAAGTGGTCCACCAGAACAAGAGAAAACTTAGCTCCCTGTGAACAAGCTAAGAGCTCAAGAAGATAGGCTCAGAGGTGTAGTCAAGCTAAAGAAAAGTTATGTCAGGAGTGACAAAGTTATTTTAATGTCATGGGGAAGTGATCTATATGCAGTGCAGTCCCCTGTTTGTTTAAGGTCTCTAGTTCCTCATTGGGCTATTTGTACCACTTTTCCCTACAGAAACAGCAAAGAGAGAGAATGTCATTGCAAGAAGTTGGCTTGAACCTTAAATCTTATACTTAATTATACATATTACCTTCACATTCCCAGCATCAAGGGACATAAATTCAGCTTTGTTCCCATGTCAGTAAATCTGAATGTTTCTGCACTCTGAACAGATTAATGAGATACCATTCTTTCCTGACTGCACATAATATTGATGCTGGCAAACACAAGGTCAAAGCCTTAAGACAAACCTATATAAATGAAAGTGATATAGTACTTATAAAGGGAGTTTGCAGGAAAAGTGGCACAAATAATGCAGATGATGAGGTGTGTATGTAAAAGTGTACATTGAATATTACATTTCCCTGTCCCAGAAAGCACTCCTGAAACACCAACACTAGTGCCCATCCCTCCCTGCCATCCCCTACCCTGCTGTGACACACGAATGATAGTATACCTGACCAGACTTGTGGTCTTTCCTCAGGTCGCAGTAATCAAGACCGGGGATAAGGTCAAACAACTTCCAGAGCTGGTCCTGGTTGAGGGTGGGCGAGGCAATAACAGTCAGCCGCGTCACACCCTCGGGGTTTAGCCCACTTGTGTCCACTGTAGGAGGTCGGATGTCAGCAATCAGTTGTGTCATTGGTCAAGAGCAGCCACACATGGGTTAGCAAGTAGTAAGTCCTCAAACTGTAGTAACTTCTAGAAGAAACACTTGGTTTTATGAAAAACAAGGAATACATATATATATTGCAATGAAATGCTCTATGCTGATTTAGATTTCATAGGAGAATGACAGCCCTCTTACAAATGATAAGAAGTTAATTTTAACATTAATCTCTCACTGTGGTGGGCTTAGACTGCTGGTTCCTGAACTCCCTTTGCTCCTTTGTGACTGCTCACTTGTTCAGACAATGCTGATTAACACTACCCATCTACAGTTGACTTAATGCAGCTCATAAAAGGTGAACTGCAAATTTTACTGTTTATTTTTCTTATTTATCTATTCATTTTTACTTTATTTTATTGCTTCTTTATCAGTACAAATTAGGCATTATATGCTAGGAACTACAAATCTGGCTCTTCACTTAACTAGAAATTGCAAGAAGGCTTTTGAAATTCCTAAAACCTTCCAATTAATTTAAATGGCTGTCACATACAGTGCTGGATTATAACCATACCAAAATTATTGAATGTTTGCTTCACTACACCTTTTGATAATGAGCCTAATCTGATCTGATTCTGTTCTCCACTAGCTAGCATGAAAAAAAATATAATAAAAATAAAAAAAAAAGTAAAGCAAATAAAACTCCTAATTGAATTACAAATGCCATACAATACCTGCTTCACTGACTGGGCATGCTTTTAAAATTCCTGTTGATTTATACCTGTGGTTCAGCAATAAGAAGTAACTAAGGTTAAGGAATTTCCAGTACATAGCCTATATTTCTAATTAAATTAAATCAAAGCCGTGTAAGATCCAATTTATTAACAATATTAAGTGTATTATGAAGTGACACTTGCTGGACTACACCCCTTGATATATATATTTTTTTTAATACTGTCTATATGCAGCTTTCCTAACCTGCAGTTAACGGCATCATGGGAGTATGGCCATATACTTTCTTGATCTCATATAGTCATGTAGTTCAGTGGGACAGAGCAGCAATGCCAATACACAAAGTCTAACCACCCAGATTTCTACAGCAGAATACAAAGACAACCACAGTGAGTCAGTTGGAAATATTATTCAGGACTCTGGATATATGTGTGCTCTAGCCAAATTTGCTAAAAATATAGACATGGAACACAGGACTCAATCCTTCAACTATCAATCAGAGTCTGTATCAAGTAAGGTGTAAATGATCCATGTTTTACAGCACAAGAGCAATGGTTATAATAGGCCATTTATACTGCTGTTAATAAATTGAAATAAAAAAAAAATAAGAAACAAATGTTATACAAAATACCATTGAATGTTGTGTAATTAATAAAATATGCATCTATAAAAGTAAACCTTGTTATAAAAAAATTCTAAGACCTCTCTACTAAACTACAATAGTTCTCAAGGTACATGATACAGAGAAACATAATGAAATTTATGCCAAGAAATAATAGTTTGTACTTTGATCTACATTACAGAAAACTCAGTACTGTTACTCTGAAGAGAACAAGAATACAATTATGGTTTTACACAACTATATATGACAAAAGCATTCTAAGAGTCAGTTTACGAGATATCCAACCAAACAGGCGAAAGAATGCAATACCAATTAACGAGTTACTAAACACAAAGCCATATTGACTGTGGACAACTTCAGATCCCCAGAGTCAAACTGCAAGTCCTGATGTGTCCTGGTTTGGGGGGAGGGAGGGGCGTCACTAACACCTACACCAGTGTGTGCGTCCAGTTGTGCGCACATGCACACACACAGACACACCGACACACACACATGCAAACACACACCCTTAGGATCCATCATCTACATTTCCAGTGAAACAGCTGTCTGTAAGTGTGGAAACCACTCACTTCTCTGGTGAGTCATGTCAGAGTGGCGAAAGGCTACAGAAGGAGGAAAACATAGACAGTTGATGACAAAAAAACATTGTGTAAGTAACAAACACAAAACAATCTCAGCTATCCGTGTGTTAATTTAAGATATGCACTACAAACTGACATTCTTGTATGCTAGGTTAATGTACACACTGGTGACTGAAGGGGCATTCATTCTTATGACTGACTGATAAGCCATGACAGGACAAAAATACTCATTTTCCTACACCCTCAGACTAGTAACTGGTGCATTATATTATACATCAACCCAGGCCAGACTGCAATGTCAAAACCTAATCTATATATGTGAATAAAGAGGGCAATTCTAAGATCTCACTGGCAGTCTGAGAGAATCTTCAGTATTATTTTTTAAAGTATTATGGCATAGCATGTTCTTTCCTTGTGACAAGATTCACAAAAACACATTAGGCGTATTGTTCTACAATATAAAGAAACAATAGAGCAAATTCGATCACACATACCCACCACAGCACCATGTATGAGTGCTTACTTAGGGGGGAAGTAACACACAGTGTGATGAGCTGCCTTTCCAATATGATAAAGGATAATGGCTGCTTTGAAAGTTAATCTTATCTCCCACTGATACCTAAGAAAACGGTCTGACAGAACTAAAAATCCCTCAAAAATGAAAGAATTGTAGGTGATTATGAACCAAACTCAATTTCCTGGGATTCTAGAACAATGCTTTGGTGTAGCAAGTCACGTCTCTTTAAATCAACACACAACAGTGTCTTGAATGCTCTGAATCACCTCCTAAATATGGGTTCAATAGCAGCTGAGAATGAAATGAATATCTAGAAAAACTTCATAACTCTGGATACCAGGAATAGCACCATCTATGAAGCAAAACATAATCAATTTCAGCACCACAAAGCAATGCTTCACAGCACACACAGACTATGGAATGATGCCCTAACAATTGCAAATCAAAACACCTAGACACATCACAGTTCCTGAAGTGTGGTGAATCCAACCTCCTTCTCAAGATAATAATGCCTAACACTTACTGAATGAGATAGCGTCGAAAGGAGAATGGTGGTTGTTGATGTGAGGAGTGATGGGCCCTGAAGAGTAGCTCCCATAGCCCGCCTCACTTCCCCTCAGCTCCCCTCGAATATCCCGGCCACCCCCGTCAAACTTTATACCATCGCTCTTCTGAGGTTTGGGATCTGCAAACACTGGCTTAAATGTGCGTTCACAGCCCTCAAAAGCCTTGGCCGCGTGAGACATTCTGTGGGATAGATGCAGTATTAAGTGAGGAGGGGCTCTGAAGCTTCCCTCACACCATGACTACTTTAACATATGGAAAGAAATGAAGAAAAATTTAAAGATTGGAAAAAGATTAAGATATTTGATATATAAAGTATGATAGAGAGAAGAGTGGCAACAGAATAATGACTTCTGGCTGTTAACATTTTATATTCACTAAAACAAGCAGGAAGAAAACATATTAAGACTCCATTTCAACAATGGTAGAAAAATAAATAAACAAAAAATCTTAAATCAAACTAAGTTACAGTTTTATCAAACATGAAATACATGGCAAATGAATCTGTACAAACCTCAAATAAGCATTTGCTCTTCCTTATATAATCATATTTCTTTAATTTCTAGTCCCTGACTGCTTGGTATGAAATGTAATGCCACCAAAATTAAAAGAAAACCAAGACTCCCTTACCTGTGATATTTAACATAGGCAAAACCCTTGCTGTCGCGTGTGTTGCGGTCACGCACAATGGAGACATAGTCAATATCACCAAACTGAGAAAAGTGTTCCCGCAGGTCTGCCTCTGTGAGGGACTTGGGCACCACCACAAATAGCCGCAGCAGTCGCTCCTCCTCATTCATGTCTCGCCGAGAGCCTTGGTCACGGCTGCCACGAACACCACACCAAAAAAAACAAAAAAAATAGCAAGTTTAAGACTCCAGGCAAACCACAGGTAGCAAGCTCTATATTAGTAACAAAACAGTGAAGACACGGAAAATTGCTTAAACCCATGATACGAGGTTGTCCACAATGATGGAATACATTCATAATATTGCTACACATCAACCCACTGACATACCAAGACTGCTACTGTTATATATTAACTAGAAGTATTATACAATTAACTTCAAATACTTGTTACATGTTCGAGAGTGGCTTAGACTAAACTGTAAAATATCTGTAAAAAAAAGTAAATAAAAAATACTAAGTCCTATATTAATACCACAGTAATACTTAGCATAATGAGAAATAAAATAAACTTTCAAACTTATACAATCAAAACCTCTAAAAATATACCACAGAAAACATGTGAATTGCTGGACTGACTTCTAATTTCCCAAGTGCAACTCTAGTTTGAGCGCACACTTCATCAAAGCCTCTTTCATCTTGAGGGTTCACAAGGCCAACCAGAGAGGGCATGGAGGGTGCTTCCAAAATAAGGCAACTGATACAAAACACATCATCATCATCTGTATCTGTCTTTGCAATGGTACACTAAAATACCTGACCTACTACTCAACACTCAAACCCCACTACAAATTAAACTAAACTTTGATAAGAAAGGGGAGAGAGAGTAGCAATAAACATGACAGTCTAAAGGTTGCATCTAATGGAGCTATTAATTTCACCTGAACAAAATGCATCACTGTCAGAGCTTCACGGTGGCGGCAAAGGAAACCGAGGAAAGACCTTTGTGGCTGTGAAAATAATTCTGCAGCCTCAAGAATCCTCTCGGCAATTACCTCACAATGTACCTGTGTGCAATGAGAACCTTGAGGGGTCTTGGGTGGCCTCCAATACACCGGCCATTCATTTCCTCCATTGCTGTTGCTGCCTCTGATGTTTTGGAGAACTTTATATACGTCACACCTGAAAAATAAGGAGCCATTATGCACTACACTGAGGGACTTCATGTAGGTCATGGCTGAAATATATAGACAGCATCATCATACCATACTATTTTATAAAACTCCATAGGAATATTAATTTAAAAAGAACACAGACATATCCCCTTTTTGTAGGCTTGTCAGCATACATGTACTGTACTTGCAGATGTGTATAGGCTATTCAGCATCAAAGAGGACTGAAGATAATGGGATGTTATGAGTTACTAGATAATGAGGCCATTTGTATGCTAAACAAAAGAAGACCAAGTGTATGTGACAATTGAACTGTTTTTTTATGGACAGAGAAAGTGTTAAGATATTATCAGCATCTCCTTAACCCTAACTGCAACTCTTTTCCAACATCAACTTCCTTACTTAGTTACTGCTGACATGATGCTTTAAGCTGACCACAAGTTAATCAAAATGCAGTGAAAACGAATTGCTTTTCTTATATCCCGTCAACTTTTCCCTAAAAATAAATAAACAAGAATAAATTTAAAAAAACAGGTATAAATGTCAAACTCTGCGATGCTCTTCATAAACACGCTCATCATTTGGTTTCACAATATTTCCCGTTTTCAGTTTTGGACAGCCTATGAGTCTCTCCCACTATTTTTCTTAGTCATAAATCATCTCTTCATAGACACACGAGAGAAGTGTTCCAAAGAGAGATAAAACGCATATCCAAGAAACAAATTTGCTTTACTGTGACAAAAACAAAAGCCCACACTCAGCTCCCCCACAATTGGGACATGACAGTGTATGAAAGTACAAGTGAAAGGGATTGCTCAAGCACAATGCAATCTAGCCACACAGCAATCATTAAGGGCTCATTACACACAGTTCCGGCAGGGGAAAGTTTTCTACACCAGCAGCAGCAGCAACAGTGTGTGTGTGTGTGTGTGTGTGTGTGTGTGTGTGTGTGTGTGTGTGTGTGTGTGTGTGTGTGTGTGTGTGTGTGTGTGTGTGTGTGTGTGTGTGTGTGTGTGTGTGTGTGAACTGAGCTATAGGAGGGAGGGAGGGAGGGAGGGAGGGAGGGGGGGGAGAGAGAGAGAGAGAGAGAGAGAGAGAGAGAGAGAGAGAGAGAGAGAGAGAGAGAGAGAGAGAGAGAGAGAGAGAGAGAGAGAGAGAGAGAGAGAGAGAGAGAGAGAGAGAGAGAGAGAGAGAGAGAGAGAGAGAAAATACATGTGTTTTTTTAAATGATAACATGGTACATTATGATTGAGTGAGTGAGTGTGTACAAGTATGCATGAACAAAGCTAAAACACAATACTTCAAGACCCAGAATGCTGAGAAGCTTCATATGATTTGTTCCTTAACATCACACCACACCCATGAGGAAGTACCACAGGAGAGCACCGAGTTGTAGGCAGAGGGAAGTACATTAAAAAAACATCTGAGCATTAAAACATCCCCTTACACTCATGCACAAAAACACACACACACACACACACACACACACACACACACACACACACACACACACACTAAGCAGCATCAAGAGCACTATCCTACATATCAAACAATCATTATGACAAAACACACAGGTGCGGTTGTTATTGTCTTACACAGGCACACGTACACACGCTCACATGCACATTAAAATCATGTCCCTCTTTGGCAATGTGAGGGCAGCAGCATGAGAAGCTATTGGGTGTGCTCCAAAGGTGTCTCAGCCAAGCCTGTACGTCTGGGAGTTTTGTCACACCCTCCTGCCATGACGCTCCATAACTGCATTACTGATACGATAACTTGAGAAATTACGGTTCTTTTTTGTCTAATAATGAGCTTCACTTCTTTCTTAAGAGATGGTCTTTATGAAAACCAATTACTTGCTTGGTTTCTTTCCTGAATAACACTATGAATGTGAAGGAAAGGGGTAGCTGTATAAGATTTTAATAATTCATCCACATGTATGATAAGCACCACAGTGAAATAATACGGTACATATATTGAAGAATCATTATTTGACATGATGGGGTGAAAGTGAGGAGCAGTAAAGCTTTGACTCAACTCTAGATTTATAAAAAAAAATAAATAAATAAATAATAATAATAATAATAATAATAATAATAATAATAATAATAATAATAATAATAATAATAATAATGAACATCTTGTGGAAATTAATGACACTGGAATGGCAAGTCATGGGTAGATCACAAGCTTTCACTATGGAGGAAGGTCCCCCCTGCCATACAGATAATGGGTAGGTGAGAGGACTGCTAGAGAACACATTGCAGTTTATGGGCAGCAGCAAGAACTTCTGAGAGCACTCCAAGGGCTAATAAATAAATATGGATTGATAGTCCATCACAATGAATGCTCATTAATTTGTTGCATAGCTCTGCACTGCTCAAGGTTATGCAATGACAAGGTGGTATGCAAAAGTTTAAAAAGCAAAGGAAGTCTGTCAAACCAAATGAAGGTCTCAAGCCTAACACACTCATTACTTTACTGAGAGGCTTGAGATAAAGAAGATGGAGACTTGCTTGACAGCACACTAAAGATGAATAAGGGTGTAGCACTGGCCATCACTTTGGCTATTCACCACCAGTGTTTCGTAATTTCCATGTTTTATTTTCACAGTTATCAGCTGCTGCATGTACTAATTATTATCAAAGTATATTGAAGAAATATCTGACAAGTTACTTCAAGAGGAACATACAGCATATTCCACCACAAAAAAATACATGCAAAGTTTCAAAACACATCACTTAATATCACTGTCTATAATAAGTCATAAAAACTGTTGCTGGCATGCACACCCACACTATTATTCACACTTGCGCACTTATCTCAGTTGCTCACAATGGCTCTACCTGCATCTAAACATACACATGATGGACACGAACCCTCCCAGTGAGTCACTCTCTAGCAGTGTGACAGCCAATACAAGACAGTCAAGATATGATACTTGGCCACCCGTGGGTTCTGTCCTACACACCCTCCCCCCCCTCTCTTCCTTCTGCTGGTTCTCCCAGGCTGCCACCTGGCCCCTCCTATCAGAGTCTCTAATGGCTCTGGTCATCATGCTGGCACCAGCCATGGCTTCAACACGTAAGGATGGTCACACATGCAACTGTGGCTGCCACACCTCAATAACCATTCTTCACTGTCAGGGTAATTACATCCCACCTGACACGGAGCAGTTTTGCTATCATTATTTTACACCCTCTTTACAAATTAATCTTTGCGTGTCTCTCTATCAAGGCCAACATAACACTTGCACTTCCCCGTACCCAGAAATTAGCCCTAGCTAGAGATGGAAGTGATAATGGGAAAAAAATACTACACAATACATTTACTCATAATCACTAGCTTGTCACCTGCAACTTACATAATATAATCTCTTTCAGGAATCTTCAGTGTACCCACTTAACCACTTTTTCTGATGCTCTGCTCACTCTGAAAGCATCATAAATCCTACTCTCTGTGATCTTTACACTACTTGAATACCCAATTCTTGTTAGATCTTCCCACCTATACTCAAGACTTAACATTCCTCTATAATAACACCAATTACTTTATTTTATCAATAGCCTGCAAGGACAATGGACTCCTTACGGTCTCCAGACACACTCCCCCTTTTCTATGCTATTTCATACATCCTGTGCATCTCACTTTCTCTTCCATACTTAAACATCCAGGTCATAATCTTATCCCCTTCTGCTGCATGCATTCATCAAATATTCAATCACTTTCAACATTTCCTCCCTCAGACTCTCTTGTGTAACCTCTCCATCCACATCTTTTACCTACTTCCTTTAGCTGTTCATATTTACTTCTCACTCTGACTCCCTCATCCTAAACTGTCTTTCAAAATAGCCTTTTATCCTCTTTATGCTTCTCACTCTGTTATCTTTCAAGGTCTTTATCTGCTTTCTTTTTACCCTCTTCTACCACTCATTTCACTTTACCTTTACTCTCTACATACCCTTGTTTTTTTTTTTTTTTTTTTTTTTTTAATTTGCTTTGACACATTTCTTTCCAGTTCTATCTTGCATGCATCTCTCTTTTCCTTCCCCATTTCTGTAACCTTCTTTTCCCACTATATATTCCATTTCTTCACTGCCAGTTTCACTTCACTATCCCCACCACTCCTGACATCACACTCAAGAATAAATTTTCCGAGTCTGAAAGATCTCCTCGGCATTTGCATCTCTATTCACATTCTCCTATTAATCATTCAGGGCTTCCGTCACTCTTTGCTTGCCTGCCTTTTTTATCTTCGTTGCCGGACACTTCAACTCTGTAAGACTGTAAGCCTCTCTCTCTCATCACTCATTCCCTTTCTAAACTTTCCTGTGCGAGTTATTTCTGCTTTTTCTAATACATTAATTCAACATAATGGTCTGATCCTTCAAATATAACTCTCAGAACAAATGCAGCCATCATATCTACCTTCAAATTTTATCTTTATCCATACAGTCAATCAATACCTTTTAATTTTGTACTTCATCTTCATTATGCTTAACACTAAATCATTATGTGCTGATAAATGATGACCCCTCTCAGCATAGACATCACATCTACCTTCAAATTTCATCCATATCCATAGTCAATCAATCCTTTTTACTTATTTTGTATATGACTTCAGTGTACATAACATCAAATCACTGTGAGCTGATAGAAAGTGATGCCCACAGATGTCCACAACACTCACTTCACTCAGGCACTCACCATCTGTGCTCACCACTTCATCTATGCTCTCACCACTTCATCTATGCTCTCACCACCCACCTCTGTTTTCATGTCATCCATCACATGCATCTTCCTTTTGCAAAAATTCAATAGTACTCAAGTGACCTCAAAATTTCATTCTTACTTTTCACAATATTCACACTGACAAACATCAGCAAATACTTCCTGGCATATTCCACTATTCCAATCTTACTTCTCACCCAGAATACTCTAGTGCTCTTCAAACTATATACTCAACAAAAACACCTAGGTTACTTGACTACTCCAATTGTATTTCTCACCCAGAATACTCTAATGCTCCTCAAACTATACTCAGTCACACTTTAACGCTCTGTGTGATGTCAGAATTGCACAATCTGCCTCGCTCCTTCCATTATAGCATTCATCCAACCTTATCCATACAGCCCCACCAACTGCACCTGTCACATGTACATAACTTTAATTTTTTTTACTACACTCAGATGTATCTCAGACCACAAATATCTATTCTACTGTACCTTTATCTCAAGACCATAAACACCTACTACACCTTTCAAAAACATGTACCACCTTCATTTCATTTACTACACTCAGATGCATCTCAAGCCACAAACATCTACTCTATTCTACCTTTATCTAAGACCACAAAAACATGCACTACACCTTTTAAAACAACATTCAACAATCAGTCTTCTCATTCTTTCATCCTTCCACCTATCTGCATTGAGGCATATACCTTAATTGGCTCATTCATCTTTCACACCCTCCTCCACCACTCTCAGTTCTTTTTTTAACATTCCACCCCATGAGAAGCCAGCAACAGGTGCCTCAACCTACCACAGTGTATCCCGAGCAAAGCAACCCCCCAGACAGTCAAAAATAAAACAGATAAAGGTCTAACAAGAATCAGTGATTTTGCCACCACCTAATTCAGTGACAAGCCAAGATCTTTCAGTCTCAAAGTGGAAGAGGACACAAAAATGAAGAAGGTAATAAGAAAGATAAGGGCTGTTCACAAATCACCTTTTGAGTATATGCATTAAAGTATTTTCACAGAGGAGAGGAGCATACACAGGTCTATTTTTCTCTCTCCTCCCAATGCAAGTGCCTGGCCGTCAACCATTCCCTTCCCCAAGCACACACACACTAATCATCTGGTGCTGATGAGTGAGTTGTGTAAGACATAACTGGGTGGGAAAGTAATCTGGGACCTCTCTCTCTCTCTCTCTCTCTCTCTCTGATACTTGCACCATAGCCAGTGGAGTGTGAATGATGAGATGGTGACAAAAAACAAGGGGAGGAGGAGGAGGAGGAGGAGGTAAAATTAGACAGCTGCCCCAGTGGTTCATAAAGGAAACCTACACAGATGGAAACACCATAATGCTTCAGAATGTGAAAGAAAGTGACACAAGATGCACAATAGGTAACATATCATCCCATACAAAATAAAATACAAGAATGGGTGGACTGTTAAAAGGGCAAATTTCACCACCACAACTATGAGGACCAACACCTGGCAAACACAGTACTGATATAAGAGAAAGTCTTTTAGTTGCAGACAGCACCACTGACCTATAAAACCTGACCTATATATAGTCACATTTAAAAATACCTACACATAATTATTTAGTTTCCTTCCTGTTCTTTCATTGCAGCACTAAATAACTCTCTCTTTTACCAAGCTGAAAATATTCTGTTTGGTATGTGATTGCCTTGGCTGGCATGTTTCAAATTTTCATTTACCTTCCCTGAGGCTTTTCTCAACTTCTTCTCACATTCTCTTTTAATTAGAACTTCACAGGCACCAACTCCTTTTGAAGTGGTGTTTTCAATCTTCTGCTGCTTCTGCTGCAAAAATCACCTCCCTGCACCAGTTTCTGGCAAGTATTAGAAGTGCCAGTGCCATGACATTGTCTTTGAAACTCAATGTGCCATGTGCTTGAAACAATGCTACAATACTCTAAGCTGCCTCACCTCTATCTGCATTGACCTTTTCCTACAGGATCCACACTGAAACACCTGCATGAAGGACAAACAGTCACTTCCCACATGCACAAAGACTTGAACATGTGCATGCATATAAATGTACACACTCACAAGCATGCACTCATCCCAACACCACTACTGCTCTCTCACACACACACACACACACACACACACACACACACACACACACATTTAGTTTTAGTGTTTGCAATACAAGAAAATAGCCAGTCTCAGCCATCTAAATATGTACTCAAGTATTTTTATACATCAATGCTATTTTGTGAGGCACACTGGATTGTTGTGGTGATTTTCATGTTACTGATGATGGCAAGCTTCTTTCCACACAACTGTTTTCTTTTTCATCCATTAGGAGGAGATGGTGAGCAGATCAAATACATCAGGAAATAGGAATGAAAAATAAAATAAGCATAAAATATGAAGAGTGAAAAAGGTCCCTTGTATTTTATCTTAATACTAGGAATGAAGAAGCTGAACAAAAAACAATCTCAGAGTAGATATACTCAATCCTGACCACCTTCCCCTTTAAATGCTTTTTGCAACATGACAACCTCTGGGGAGTACAGAGAAGTACAGGTGTATTAAAAACAAGAGAGGATTTAGAGAGTGCAGGCCTCTAGGCCACTGTAAAGTGTGGGAACCACCTTGACACATTCATGGTCCAGTAATGCTTGTGTTCACTGTCCATGGCTACAGACAAAACTTTTTTACAAACAACATCTGAGTTTTCACATATACTACAATTTACAAATGGTGGCTCATAAGTGACAAGTGTCAGTGTTCATTCAAGGCTCAGAACACACTGCAGGACAGGCTTGTAAATACTTGATGTGGGATCCTAGTGAGTGTGAGTCCCTAGGACATGGCCAACTCAGCCCCCCTCAATCCACCCCTGACTAGAACAGACCTGAGGGACTACAGTGGTGGTAACATGACATAGGAAATGCAGCAATGAGTGCACTTGGTTCAGTCACAGGATGTAAGGTCCATTTCCTGGACAAGTAGTTCATGCGTCATTTCATGCTGACCTTGTTTGACTCATGCCTCATGTAGCCCTTCTGTCTAACAGCAAGAAGGCACAACCACTCATCACAACATTGTGACCCAAGAAAACAGAAAACTGTGGCTAGCAGTTCTTCTTTCCTGGTTGTATATTCCATTTCCTAAGATACAAAAGTAGCAGTATAATAGGCAATTAACTCAAATATTGCTATTCTTATTAATGCAAGCAGCTTAGCTTTGAAGTGCACATCCCATGATGTGATGAGGGAACACAAGCAACCTAGAGGTAAACACGGAGATGCAATTGGTAGATAAAACAATGGGAAATCTCAGACATATATATCTATTCATCACATTGTTTGTGTTCAACAGTCTTGTCATTATGTGGCCATATTACAACACTGATAATTAGCATATAAACCATAACTTATCTCCTGACAAACAAAGAGCAAGTGATGTTACACAACAGTGCAGAGACAGCAGGTGTTTTTTGCATTATTATCCACAGCAAGTATAGTTATTACTTGTGGCATGTACTCCATGAGCAGGATCAACGGAGCGGCCCAGCCAACAGTGGAAGAGGCACTGACTATAAAAGTGGGCGGTGGTGTAATAGAAGTGAGACAGTTATGTTATTTTGCTTAATAGTGAGGGTGGAGTGAAGCGAGCTGTAAGAACACAAGTGGCAATAACACAGAAGTGCAGAGATTGCAATATTGCTGACAAACAAGGGTATTCCACTAAAAAAACAAGGGGAAGAATATTTGAAACATGAATAAGATCAGTGATGATGTGTCTATGGAAAATGTGTTGGTTGGCTGCAACTGAAGAATCTCGAGGGACATGGCTGGAATTGCACAGAGATAAGGTGTCCAGTGAAGAGGTAACAGGGCATGCATTGAAGGAGCTGAGAACAGTGTTGAGAGTAGAGACTGAGGTGGTTTGGGCACATGGTGTGGAGAGTGGTGAGGTGCTGGGAAGAGTGGTTGAAGTGGAAATGCCAGGTCACTATCCACTGGAGAGGCCAAAGAGAACATGGATGCAGTGAGCTGGCAGATCTGGCTGCACTGGGCATTGACAAGCTTGAGGCAACAGATGGAGGTGGTTGGAAAGGTTTCTTTGACTAACTCCATACAGGATTATGGGAAGAAACAACAGAGATGATGATGACTATGATGACAGCTGTACTCTTATCATCATTCACCTTCCATATGAATTCTCAGTCTCATTAGGGAAAAATAGGGAGGTTTAATGATATGATGATGATGATGATGATGATGG
This sequence comes from Scylla paramamosain, assembly GCF_035594125.1. Taxonomy (NCBI): domain Eukaryota; kingdom Metazoa; phylum Arthropoda; class Malacostraca; order Decapoda; family Portunidae; genus Scylla; species Scylla paramamosain. The sequence goes on from NC_087165.1 coordinate 23,155,206, forward strand.
AACTCCAATAGGAATGAAAGATTAGAGGAAAGAAACAAAATTGAACTCTATCATGGTGCTCCAGAACATTTTAGGAGAAGTTATAACCAAACACACAACAAACAACAACTCTGCCCTAACTTATGACTATTTGCTAAGATTGGTGGGAGCCTACAGTCCAGCAGCAAAGGACTGCCAACATTCAGTAGCGCCAAAAACGTTCCCCCAGGCAGTGATAAAAATTCAATCTGGGTTGAGAGCAAGAAACCTAACCTGATTAAAACTTGGTCCAGGAAAGTTTAATCTGCAATGGAGGTACAAGCTGCTGCTGCTACTATTACTGTTTCTGCTGCTGCCATCACCAAAACCACCACCACTACTACTACTATTACTACTACTACTCTCACCATCACAGCCACGACCACTATCACCACTAAGACTACTGCTATCACTGTCACCACTATAATTATCATTGTTGCCACAGAAAGAAAAACTTACAACTACAATAACTACTACTACTAGCACCACCACTATTGCTGCTATCACCACCACCACCACCATTACTGCTATCACCACCACTACCACCACTACCACCACTGCCATGATCATTACCACTACTACTTTGAAGCAGCTAATACTACTTGAATAACACCAACAATTATATCATTAAGTACCTACAGAAAGCTATTATATTTTTTTGTCTCAGTTCTTCACTTCATGCTCTGATTCTGTACATCACAAGGTGGCTCTCTCAAAATGCTTGTAATGAAATAGTAACTTGTGTCAGAGATTATGAATTTTTCCACCTTCAAGTCACTGAGAAAAGAAAAATTATCTTGGAAATCAGTTGTATCACTTAATTACACAAACACCTTTGATGGAATTACTTATAATACATAAAATTAACAAGAAAAGATATGTAATAATTTATGAAGCCTTCAGTAAGTGTGCAATACATAACAGATGGTTTATATAAACACTGTTAAGAGATATGTAGAGTTGCACATGTTCATTAGCAGGCAGACAGGCAGGCGGGCAGGCAGGGGGAGAGGGAGGGACGGGCAGAGTATGAATAGATGAATAGTTTATTGATATACTTTTTGGTACTGAAAAGCAACAGCATGAAAATAATGTAGAAGAAAATTGTAAAAAAAAACACAAAGCATTGCAGCACATAAGATGCAGAGAGAGAGAGAGAGAGAGAGAGAGAGAGAGAGAGAGAGAGAGAGAGAGAGAGAGAGAGAGAGAGAGAGAGAGAGAGAGAGAGAGAGAGAGAGAGAGAGAGAGAGAGAGAGAGAGAGAGAGAGAGAGAGAGAGATTGATTGCACATTTAGATCAAATGCAAGAACAAACAAGAAGACATGAACATATGGCAAATACTTTGGAAGTGTGACTTAAACAAAAAATATTAGTAAACAACCAACAGGGTAAAACAAAACTCATTCGAGGAAGAAAGTTCTGGCTTGATGGGACAAATAAAGGGAATGGAATGGCACGGTATGAGTATTTATTCTAATTTTTTTTCTATTTTTACACTGAAAAGACATGAGAGAGTGGTCCCTTAGTGAGGCAGGACCCCCAATGAGTGCTACACAGGACCAGATGTTAGTAGTGTCACACCAGCATGTCATCCAGCTGGCTCTTCCTGCCCTTCATGGCCTTTTACCATTCCCTCTCAAGCAAACATCAGCTCACACCTCTCCTGCTGTCTGTCTATCATCCTAAGAGGCACCTACGTCAATATTTTTCCCCTCCTCTTCTAAAACATTATCACAACCATGCAGTTTTGGTTGCTTCATGTGATATTTTGCGTGTGTTAAGATGAATTTCCTGTCCAGTGTCACAAATCAGCAGCATGAATGGGATGCGCCCCACTGTGTGGTCTGGCAAGCAGGTAGCAGTGGCATCCTCATTCCCCAACTGCACGCCATAAAAGTGAAATTGTCAGGGCGTTGAAGGGAAGTTGTGGTGTGTTTACAAAGCCTACGTCAGTGTGAGGGCCCCATTCTGGGAGCTGTCAGGTACCCCACTGCACGTCTCTGGCAACACAATTCACTTTTTTTCCCTTCCTTTCCCCCACAACTGAGATACCTGTGGATTTTGGCTTCCTCCTGCAACTAACACTTTTTTTCTTTTTTCCTGACATCCTTGGCTATTCTGAGATGTCCAGATGGGTAAAGTAATTCCGATGGCAGACTTAAAAACTACACCAGCCACAATGATCCTTGACATAGAGGTGGATTCACTTCATGATGAAAGTGATACTGTAAAATAAACTCCCCAGACTCTTACACACTTCCTAAGACAACACTGCAATAAACACACACATGCAATCAGCTTCTGCACACTCTAAAAAGCAAGAGTGAAAACAACATTAATCTTTTAAACAACAGCTGACAGCATCCAAGTCAAAGAAAGGAGGAAAAGAAAAACAAGGCGGTAGAATAGAGGTCAGTTGTGACAGAATAAAACATGTGAGTAATTTCATCCAACTGAGACTGACTGCCCTTTCCTACATCATTAATCAAGGAAATATCTAGGGCCCTAGAGGCACCATGAGGTAGTACAACTAAGCACCACATCTTCATATATTTCAGCAACTACTGGTGTTTTCAAGGGTCTTATGATTTTAGTGATAGTTTAACAAGGATTCTGCACCATCAGTTTGAAAAAATACCCATGAAATGACTAATCATCTCTGTAGTCTTTGAAAGTCGCCCTCATGAGAAATGTAAGAAAATAATATGAGCCTATGTGTGTTTCAGTGGAATACTGGCAATGTTTGACTACCTTGAATTAACAGTGCATGTGTAAGGTACAGATGTGAACTAAGAATCTCACAGGGAACTCAATAACGAACTCTCTTGAAATGTGTACCGAATATTTCCCACACAAACTAGATTTATACATCAACAATCAAGTATAGAAGAAACATTAATAGTGGAAGATGCAACACAAGCCAAATAGCCCTAAAAAAACAAGACACTTGCTAGACAACCACATAAATCAGAAGGACAGCTTAGCATCAGGCAGAAAGGGCCAGATTACTGTCCAAGAAACCTACAGGAGATTGTGCAAGCAAAACTGGATAAAAATTAGCAATAGGTAATTACTGTACTTGTGAATCAGGACAGGGTAGAAAGAAAATAAGAGACAATCAAAGAAAATGTGAGAGAACTGTGTAATGCAAGACTAACTTCAAGAAGGATGCTAAAAATGTCTCTACTACAGCCATCCCCATGCAGTAACACAGAGGAACAAGGTACCAAACAAATCAAAATAGCATCAGGAAAAGCTGCAGGAATTCAGTAAACAAAATGTAAATGTAGCCAGCAAAGGCTTGAGGCATTTTCAACATAACTATTCCACCACGATACACATACATGCAAATACTGAAGACCGCATACCTCAAAGTCTATCTTATATATTTGTATTAGTTATGCAGGTAATGAAAGCATGGAACAACACATTAGCAGTGATGGGAGCTTTATGGTTCTTGTTATCCACACTACCCTGCACTCTACTTGAAATGCCGTTAGGATCACAGACTATATACCACATGTACAATGTTAAACCGCTAAGCAATGTGTGCAGACTAATCATGTGTACAGTACAAGAAAGGGGTTTTGGTGTGAGCCACAACCTCACGTAAAACCTTCAATCACATATCTCATAACAAATTACTGAACTTGTATTTTGTTTCATTTGAATCTGCTATGACACTAGTACAACTTGGCAAGCACTGAATGCCATGCAACTTCCTAGGCAAAAATCAAACAGCATACGTATACAAACTCACGTAGATGACTAACAAACCCGTATGATTAAACAGCCCATTTCACGAAAAACCTTGCCATGTAAGAAATGACAGCACTCACAACTTGTAAGGACAATTCTTCCATGAGGATTATGAGAAGGCAAAAAGTTAGTAATCTCATCTCCAATTTACGTCCCCAAACTCAAAACTTCCGAAAAACCTACATTAAAGAACTACGAAAAAATCTAACTGCCATTATACATACCCAATACCTATGTGCAACAATATTATTAAAATCATGAAGGTGAAATGTGAAAATCTCAGCCTGTACAGCCACTCTGAGGGAGTCATAAGATCAATTAAACTAGATAGTGTATACAGTGATTTTGCAAACTTTACTGGCCACTGAATGAGTTATTGGTTGGGTAGGAAAGAAGCAGCAAAGAGGCATGACTGTCTCATGAGTGATGCTGTCCTATTATCTAGTATTACCAAGTTGGCGGCGCATTACAATACTAATGGTGTTCTTAATGAGCATGCCAAACAAACCTTGACCTCATTTCACTTGTTATCTCTCTTGCTGTCTCAGTTTCACACACACAGACACTTTCAGAAGGCTGGTAAATGTATGGGGCGTAGGTGTGCTTCGACAAAACTACAAATTAACGCTGCAGAAACAACACCTAAACAACTCTTTAGCTATGATAATTTAATACGACCCCCAAGACAAACTCATGTATTACTGTGAAGCCTTGAAGCACAACATATTATTTTTTTTCCGGTAGGTGGTCATATATATGTTGTATGGTATATGTGTGTACATAGATATACAATACATAAGAGTATACATCAATTTTAGAGAATAAAACAAAATGGCAACTAATCTTACAACAGCCCTGTATGTATTCTGTCACATCTATCCATACTGGTGAAAATGTCTGCCCCAAGCAATTATATACCTGTCACATACACATGACAGGAAAACAACAGAGGCGCCTCACTATCAAATGGATTCACGGAGATGTGCATGAACATCAACAAAGTCAGGCAAGGCTACCCACCTCCTTCACACAAAAAAAAAAAAAAAAACTTGCTTGGTTTCCCCTTCAGCCACTGACTTGGCACAGGTGTCAGGACCAATCACTCAAAAAAAAAGAAAGAAAAAAAAAAAAACATTACACAGTTCCGTCCCGAGTCATCACCTGTCATGAGAATGCCTCCTGGTTGCGTAAACTGACAACAAACAGGGAAGAGAGCAGATGTGCGATCCTGTGCTGCCGTCTAATTTGCCTCACACTGCACGAATAAAAACGAAAAACTGACAAAACCATAACACCAAAAAGTAAGCACGACAGACAACACAAACCAAACAGTACGACCTGAAACTTTGAAAACAGCCACAACTATACATATATGAACTAAACCCACAACAACAACAGAGATCAACACGAGACACAAACACAGCCTCACACACAGCTAGATACCCATTCCAGCATGTCCACCACCACCACGGCAGCTCACAATTTAAATTTTAGGTCAGACAGGTCAACCATTCATTCCCGCGCTTAGACTGACCGACGGAAACACAGGAATGCGAGACTCGGGTGGATGGATGGATGGGTGGGTGGGTGGGTGGGTGCCTGCCTGCCTGCCGCTGTGCCTCCGCCGGGGACACACACGGGATGAAGGCAACGAGCATGAGTGAAAAGTTTAATTAATAATGTAGGGCAGACTGAGATCGATCGAGAAGGATGTGCATGGAAGGAAGTTATGTCTCGTCGCCCGGTATTTCATTTTTTTTTTTTCTTTCCATATCGTCTCAACTTACGCGACGGTGGTTAGTGTATGGAAATGCGGTGAAACGGCACGATACTTACACACATACATACCAAAACATACAGACACACATTCGTTCATACATACAGACATACAGACACACACACAGACAGGTCACTCACCCTCGCACATTTAAGTCCAGTAGCCAGTCAGCCACTCATACACAAACAAACAAACACCGTACAAACGCCACGCGCAAACAAACACACCTGAATCACATACAAAACACACGATAAACACCAATAATGCAACAAAATAACACCAAAATTAAAAACACCCTGAAATTGAACACTTTAAAACCATACCTAACCTAACCGCTGCACCGCACCCTAACCTACCATGGCGAGGGTGGACGGGGTGCAGCAGGTGTGCAATGAGTGGGATATGTTTACCTTTGGGCTCCTCCGTGTTCCTGTCCTTCACCACCCAAATCTCCTCAATAGTCCCGTGCTTGGAGAAACTCTCCCGGAAATCCTCCTCCGTGATGGACTTGCCGCACACAATAAACAGCCTGGAGTGGGGCGGGTCATCGTATTTAGACTCCTTGCCGTATTTCCCGCCGTCTGAACCGTGAAAATTGTCCCGAGAATCATAGCGTCTCGAGAGCTTATCCGCAGACGCCATCTTCCCCCGACTGACTGAGGTGGACTGAGGAGGCTCTCCCTCTCCCCGCATAGACGAAGGAAAGCGGGACACCACGCCACCCGCTTATACAAAAGACCATCGCGGTTGGAGTATTGGAACCTATACTGAGCGTCAGTAATTCTTCTTGGGGTCTTGCAACACAGTTTGTGGTGTTCGATGCTATGTAGGTTGATTGTTGGTGCTTTTATACAACTTTCACCTGCTGCTGCTGCTGCTGCTGCTGCTGCTTTAAAGATCCCAATAGTTAAAGGATTGTAGTCTTCTTCTATTAGTCAACTGATTACATCGTTATGGTTGATCTCCCAAGGCCGTACATAAGTGAAATATACCAATGGGTATCTTTATAAGCAATACCATCGCCTTATTTTCCATGAAAGTCGCAAACAGCTGACTTCCATGCCGCCCCCTCCTCCCCCGAAGAAAGTTTACTCAAGCAAAGGTGAAAGTAGTTTTGAGTCTATTCAAGAGAGCGGTGTGTTCATTTTTAGTCTCAGTCTTTTGCCTTTCCTAATAGAAATATTGGATCCTTTTGGTCCTCATACATAATATAGTATTGAAACCTACCTATGTATGGTAAATATCGGCTTCTCGCGCTTGTTGAAACGTGTAGTAGTGTGGTGGTAGTAGTAGTAGTAGTAGTAGTAGTAGTAGTAGTAGTAGTAGTAATAGTAGTTTATTGACAAAATGATACAAAACATCCATGCTATCCAAAAAAAAAAATGTTTTGTACCCCCAAAAAATGTATTGAAAATCTTACAAAAGAAATGTATATACATGTCTTAACCTTAACTGCTATTTTTTTTTAAGTATATATATACACAACACAGACACACTATTCCGAGAAAATAATATGCTCATCAGTCTAGGTAGAAGCCCTCATGACCTGTGACATAATTGAGGCAACAGTCAGTCTACCGCCACATGCTCTTCAGGCCCTACACTGCATCACCACCTGGCCTTGCCCGTGCCTCAGCTGGTCTGCCCCTATACCTGTCAGTCCACACTCGAAGGACATCACCCCCGCCCTCACGAATGCTAGCTGCTATGTACCGTCGGCTATTATGTACCGGCTCCTATGAACCACTGCTTTGGCTTATATGTACCAAACAAGGCTGCTACATACCAGCTACCAAGTAGGGAGATAAAAATTAATATTGTAAGAAAAAGTAATAAAACTACATTAAAATATAAAACACGAAAAAAATGAAAAAAAAAATAAATAAAACTGTATTGTCAACTAATACAATCAATAGAATTCAGCATACACTGATTTAATACAGGCTTAGTCCTCAGCACGATCCATGAGTTCAGCACACAAGTTAAAAAATGCATCGGTTTTTTCTCTCTCTCTCTCTCTCTCTCTCTCTCTCTCTCTCTCTCTCTCAATAGTTACACGGGTTTTGAAGGGTGTTTTTACGGTTCTAGTGACAGATTAACATAGTTTCTACATTACTAACAGGAGAAACTTGCTTTTAAAAGGCTGTCATTGAGGTAATACAGTTTTTTAAGGGTGTTTTTACAGTTCTAGTGACAGATCTACAACATTTCTATATTATTAACAGGAGAAACACTCTTGCAAACCCTGGTAATTATCATTTTGGCTTTGAGAAACAGTCGTGAGGAGGGAGAGAGAGAGAGAGAGAGAGAAGCATTTAGTTGAGCCTATCCTGTGCTCGTTCGTGTTTGCTGTGGTGACACGGTGCAGCAGTGAGTGAAATTTTACTTCATAATCACGTAGTCGTAGTGGGTGTGGAGTGGGGAAAGGGAAGTGAGGATATTATATGACATATTATTTGATAACATGTCACCTTTAGTGAGTGTTAGTGTGTGTAATAGTGAGTGTGGTTGGAGCAGTGATACGTGGCGCTGGGGAGGGAGGGCTGGCTACATTGTTTTGGTCAACACTGGTCAGTCTTGCCCCACACGCTCTTTTAACCAGTGTTTCCGTATTCCCGGCAGCTTTTCCCTGTACCGAGCACCGCCAAGCAGCACCAGAGGCACGAATACGTAAGGTGAGTCCAGCGGTGCCAGCCTCACCTCAGTCAGCCTTCCTGCCTTCACTACATCCTCCTCCTCCCTGTAGTGTCTCGTTTATTTAGGTTTTATTATTCGTCTTTTTTAGGCATGTTTTAAGGTTGTTGACTTATTTTTAGAGTTTGTTCACATCTGAGTCTGGAAACTTGGAGATTTAGGCAAATAATGAAAGATTCGTTAATTTGTAAACAAGCTGTCTGCTGAGGTAGAGGCAGGACGTCAGTGTTTTCAGCCATTATTTGCTTCGTCTCTCATTTACTGTAAGCCAAACATGTCATAAGATGGGACCACATGTCTGGTCTTCATATTCGCTGGTCAGATAAATCCATCATTGCCTACTTTTGGTCTCATGAACGAATAATTAAGGCAACATGGCCGCTGGCTACCCCACTAAGGTCTCCCCCGACGGCCGCCATGATGGACTGCTGCCTGAGCCAACTTGTTGGGTTCCAATATTTTTTTGAATATTTCTGAATGACTTTATTTGGCTTCTATAGTAAGTTTTTATGATTTATAAAAATATTTCGTTGCTTTTGAAGTGCGTTTCATGCCTCAGTTAAGTAAATGTGGTGAATTTGCTGCTGTTTTTCGCATAAATATAGGACTGTTTTTACGGTGAAATTTACCCAACCCGGTTTTTTTGGCTCTTTTATTTAAGGCTGTAATGAAGGTTTTATTGCTTTAAAAAATCGTTTATGATATTTAAAGTGTTTTGCGTTTCTGATGAGCTAAGTGTGTGGAATCTAAAATAGCTTTTGATGCCGTTAAAAGTGGTGATTTTGTCATTTTTTGGATTTTTTATTTGAATATCTTAGCTTGTAACTAACTTTGGATTGTTTAGAAAAACAGTTCAGATTTTTTAAAGTGTTTTTTCATTGGTGTAAAATGAAATGGGTGGACTTTTCAATGATTTTAATGGTGTCAAAGATAGAACACTTTTTCCATATTTCATATTAATATTTCTTTACAACTGCTCAGGCTGGTGATGTTTTGATATTGTGAATATTAGTTAAAGTAATTGTCAAGTCAGAATATATAAGACATTCGAGCCTAGCTTTGTTTTTTCTAGGGGTCAATTTTGAAATGAAATACGTCAGCCAGCGGGGCGCCGGCAGCCCCCGCCTGTGACGTCATCAATGGTCCTGGGACTCGCTCGGATAGTGTCTCCTCGTCAGTATTAACCGTAATTTCCAGTGTTTTTCCAGGTGTTTCCAAGCTCAGGTATGTAGGTAGTAGTAGTAGAAGGAGAAAAATAGATAAATGGAGGAGGAGGAGGAAGTAGTAAGGAGAAATGGAGGAGAAGGAGGAGGGGGCATAACAAGTAAATATCAAGAAGACCATGTTTAGCTTAGTTTTCCTTCCTGCCCTGCTTTTTCTCTATAATATTTCATGTGTTTTGGGTGTTTTAAGTGTGTTTTGGATATATTTAGGAGTGTTGTGGAGTGTTTTGTGAATGTTTAAGTGTGTTTAGGATGTATATTTGCTATTATATCTATGTTTTGTGTGAATTTAGGGTGTTTAAAGTGTGGCTTAGGATGTTTTTAGGTGTATTTTACGTGTATTTAGTCTTGTAAAATGTTTTGAGTATATTGTGGAGTGTTTTGGGTGTGTTTGGGGGCATATTGAGGTGTTGTGAGTTTGTTATGAGTTTATTTAGGGTGTTTCAAGTGTTTCGGGTGAGTTTGGATGTGTCGGGTCTTTTATTTGAGTTTGTGTGGGGTGTTCTGGGTGCGGTAGTAGTAGTAGAAGGAGAAAAATAGATAAATGAAGGAGGAGGAGGAAGTAGTAAGGAGAAATGGAGGAGAAGGAGGAGGGGGCATAGCAGGTAAATACCAAGAAGACCATGTTTAGCTTAGTTTTTCTTCCTGCCCTGCTTTTTCTCTGTAATATTTCATGTGTTTTGGGTGTTTTAAGTGTGTTTTGGATGTATTTAGGAGTGTTGTGGAGTGTTTTGTGAATGTTTAAGTGTGTTTAGGATGTATATTTGCTATTATATCTGTGTTTTGCGTGAATTTAGGGTGTTTAAAGTGTGGCTTAGGATGTTTTTAGGTGTATTTTACGTGTATTTAGTCTTGTAAAGTGTTTTGAGTATATTGTGGAGTGTTTTTGGTGTGTTTGGGGGCATATTGAGGTGTTGTGAGTTTGTTGAGTTTATTTAGGGTGTTTCAAGTGTTTCGGGTGAGTTTGGATGTGTGTCGGGTCTTTTATTTGAGTTTGTGTGGGGTGTTCTGGGTGCGGTAGTAGTAGTAGAAGGAGAAAATAGATAAATGGAGGAGGAGGAGGAAGTAGTAAGGAGAAATGGAGGAGAAGGAGGAGGGGGCATAGCAGGTAAATACCAAGAAGACCATGTTTAGCTTAGTCTTTCTTCCTGCCCTGCTTTTTCTCTGTAATATTTCATGTGTTTTGGGTGTTTTAAGTGTGTTTTGGATATATTTAGGAATGTTGTGGAGTGTTTTGTGAATGTTTAAGTGTGTTTAGGATGTATATTTGCTATTATATCTGTGTTTTGTGTGAATTTAGGGTGTTTAAAGTGTGGCTTAGGATGTTTTTAGGTG
>NC_087165.1:23171011-23176011 GCF_035594125.1 Scylla paramamosain
TCATGGCATCTTATCTAATTCTACCCTTTTTTTTTTACTCCATACATCTTTTTAATATTTATTTTTGTACTTATTTTTTTTCTCTGTCTTTTCAGGTGGAAGGTGGCCAGAGGGTTCCCGGGAGCCATACAGAAGAAGGAGGAGCTTAACTAATTAAGACACTTATTTTCGTCCCCGTTCAGGTTAACTTGGCGGAGGATACACCAGCTCCATCACAACACACATGAATCGTACCCTCATTAGGTGGAGGAGAGAGTAACTAGTAGCAGGCCTGGCTGTAGTAGTAGTAGTAGTAGTAGTAGTAGTAGGAGGAGGAGGAGGAGGAGGAGAAGAAAAAGATGGAAGAAGGAGGAGAAGAAGAATAAGTAAAACTAGTTGAAGTAGTAGTAGTAGTAGTAGTACTAGTAGGAGGAGGAGGAGGACGAAAAAGAAGACGAAGAAGCACCATCACGTTATACCGGACAGACAAGTACAGTGTGAGAACTTATGGTGGAGGTGGTGACAATGGCGGTGGTGGTGGTGGTGGTGGTTGTTGTTGTGGCGTGAACAAGCATAGAGGCGAGGAGAAATCAAGTGTTGCAGCGTCTTTCCACACACTGCCAAGCGATAAGGGGCTGAGCCGCGTGCTGCCACTCAACTCTCATTATCTTTGGCATGTTGGCGTGTATTCTCAAACGTCTCGGCGTCTTATCACGGTTAACACGGTCTAGTGGAGGGTGATTGGGTTTCTCAAGGGCTGTTTTCTGACTAATATTCGAATAACTTAAACGTTTTCATTGAAGGATTAGATTAGGTTAGGTTTTGGTTTGGTTTGGTTAGACTAAACTAGGTTAAAGTTTGGTTTGGTTGCGTTTGGTTAAGCTTGGTTTGTTTTGGGTTTAGTTTGGTTTGGTTAAGTTAAATTAGGTTAGGTCTGGTTACGTTTGGTTACGTTTGGGTTGGCTTGGTTTAGGTTTGGTCTGGTTTGATTAATTCAGTTCATTGATTCCACTGCTTATCTCTTCATTGTGTAGATTGCGAATTGAAAAGGCGTCATATTTTACAGATAAATAATGAGTGTCTGGAAATTAAAATGATAAGGCTATCTCCATAATCTCCTTATGATAATATTGAAATAGCATTAGCGTTTTCGTGCGTAATCCATCGTTTTCATGATTTTAGTGATAGTTTAGCAATAATTCTACATTAATGGGAAAATTACATCACGAGAACCCAATTAAACATCACCGTGACCTTTTCAAAATTATTCTGGTAAAAGTTCAAAGCGTTTAAGAACACAAGCCACATTAGGTGACGCAGAGAATGACGAAGGGACTTGGAAAAGATGTAGAATGTGTCATAAGATGCCCAAATAAACAAAGCCTCTTTTGAAAACGTGAAACACTATTATCACCTACTAGTAAAAGTGAATATCGTTTCCTGAAGAAGTAAAACACTATTGCTACATATTCATAAGAGGCAGGAACATTAGGAAACACCAGAAAAGAGTAACTGGAAGATTTTATGTGTTCTTAAGAGTGATTAAAACTGAAAAAAAAGAGACACACAAAAACAGACAGAAAATAAAAAGATCCAACAAAATTAGTGCTCGTATATTTGACCCAATTAAGTGCATTCTAAAAGTGGTGTTCATAAAGAGATCCTTTTATTCCTCCTTCATCATTTTTTTCTTCTTCCTCTTCCTCCTCCATTTTTTTGTTTCGCTTCTTCCTCTTCTTCCTCCTCCACCAATCATCACCGCTCTTTCAGTACAGGTGTCTAGCTTACTATAGCCCTTCCTTATCTGTCCTCCTCCTCCTCCTACTACTCCTCCTCCTCCTCCCCCCATCAACGGCTTCCTGCGTCACTTCTCGATGTTGTAACTGGAATTTCCTGCGGTAGTGGAAGTGGTGGTGATGACAGATGATGGTGGTGGTGGTGGTGGTGGTGGTAACAAGCGGCAGTAATGGTGGCGGTGGTGTTGTTGGGAGTAATTACGCTGAGTGTTCGGATGATGATGGTGATAGTGACTGATTTCTTCTCGGTGGTGATGGTGGTGGTGATGATGAGCAGTGATGGTGATGGTGATGGTGGTGAGAGGGCAGTATGATTAGCTCACCCCTCACTCACTCATCCATTCCCTCATTTACTTTACTCCCTCAGTCCCTCCCTCTCCCCCCTTCCTCTCTCCCCCACTCACTCACCAACTGATTGTACTCGTATTCCCTCTCCCCTCCCTCCGTCCCTTCCTCCCTCCCTCACTCACTCACTCACTCACTCACTCACTCACTCACTCATTCAGCACTTCCAGGAACGTCAACACCATGCAGTCAGCTGATAGTCATGGTCGTGGTAGTGATGGTGGTGACGGTGGTGGTGGTGTTGACGAGTGAAGTAGCAGTAAGAGTAGCAGCAACAGTAGTAGTGGTAGTGACAGTGGAAGTGACAACGTTTAATACTCTATTCACAGAGGCAGGATTATTTTGACAGCTGAGAAAGATACACCGAGGAGAGAGAGAGAGAGAGAGAGAGAGAGAGAGAGAGAGAGAGAGAGAGAGAGAGAGAGAGAGAGAAGCGTGTAAGGCAAGAACAGTGTCGTGCAAATGTAATTAAGCAAGCAAATAAACACCCACACATACACCCACCCACCCACACCACACACACACACACACACACACACACACACACACACACACACAGGCGATATAGTAATATACACGTGTGTTGCAGAAATAGGAAGTGTTGAAATGAAGTTACTTTTAAAAGACTCCTTCCTTTCTTTTCTTTTTTTACTCTCTTTCTTCTCTTCTTTCTTATTATTTAAGACTAGCTCGCGGCGGCTTCCCATTCATGTAAGTATGTGTCATTTAGAGAGAGAGAGAGAGAGAGAGAGGGAGAGGAAGGGAGGGGGCACACACACACACACACACACACACACACACACACACACACACACACACACACACACACGTCGAAAGTCCAGACCCCGACATCGTTAAAGCCGAGATACGCAAGAAGCGCCAGGAACCACCCAACTCAATTAAACAGCCAACAGCCGCAAGGGAGAGAGAGAGAGAGAGAGAGAGAGAGAGAGAGAGAGAGAGAGAGAGAGAGAGAGAGAGAGAGAGAGAGAGAGAGAGAGAAGTACATACTAGAACTCACCACCTCTCTCTCTCTCTCTCTTAATCCCAAACGAAACGCGACTCACACAAAGTAAATCAGCCAAATAACGCAAAACAGTATGAATGGAGGGACGCCACGAGACACTCATAAAGAAAATAAAAAAAAAACACGAAGGAATCTTGTTTATTTCAACACTTCTCTGCAACCCGCGTATACTTCAAGCCAACGGAACGACGAGGGAGAGAGGGAGGAGGGACGCAGCAATAGAGGGAAGGGATAGAGGGACGAAAGGAGGAAGGAAGGATGGAGGGGCCAGAGAGAGAGAGAGAGAGAGGAGAGAGAGAGAGAGAGCGTCTGTCTGGGAGTGGTGGCGAGCAGACGAAAAGCTGCATGTGGTGGTGGTGGTGGTGGTGGCGGTGGTGGTGGTGATGGTGGTGGCGGGGCTTCTGGTGGGTTTAAGAGGACGCAGGAGGAGGAGGAGGAGGAGGAGGAGTCACCTAACTGGATTTGCTGGAGGGCTTGTGAGACTGTGGGTACACACAACGTACACGTATTATGTACTGTATGTATGTATGTATGCGTGTACGTACGCACTTTTAAGTAACACACACACACACACACGCACACAGACACACACACAGAAAAACCTAAGTATACACGATGAATTATATCTGTATCTGTCCTTCTCTCTCTCTCTCTCTCCTCTCTCTCTCTCTCTCTCTCTCTCTCTCTCTCTCTGTGTGTGTGTGTGTGTGTGGTGTGTGTGTGTGTGTGTGTATTTGTGGTTGCGCTATTTATTATTGTTTGTGTCTGGTTACGCTTATGTTTAACTACGCTTGCTGTTTTAAACGACTCTCTCTCTCTCTCTCTCTCTCTCTCTCTCTCTCTCTCTCTCTCTCTCTCTCTCTCTCTCTCTCTCTCTCTCTCAAGGCAAGCTCGGAAATATCGTGACGCTGAACCGCGCGCTGCATTTTGAATCGAGAGAAATCAAGTCCGAGACTCACCTGCGGCAAACGACCACATACACACACACACACACACACACACAGAAGCACACACACGAGTACCCAGCGGGAAAGTGAAACGAGAAACAAACTTGAGCGGCAAAAAAAAAAAAAAGAGACGATGATGAAAGGGACGGTGCTCCAAAATTTTTAACACGGTGCAGGAGCCCAAAGTCAGTCAGCCAGTCAGTGAGTCAGTCCGCCATTAGTTTCAGGGCAGACCAGGCAGAGCAGCGTCCCCTGAGTGATCCTGAAATGGTCCCTTAAAAGCCTCAGCCTCCCTCTCACCTGCCCCCCTGAAACTTAATTCCAAGGAGTATTCTGTTGGCACCACTGCATTGGGATCTGCTGTAGGGGAGGCACTGCTGGCGGCACTCCTAGCGGCACTGCTGGCACCACTGGCGACCACCCCGACCATTAGTGTGGCGCTGACGGAGTTGAACTAACTTTGCACGAGGCGACGGCCGAGGAATATTAATGAAGCTCCCCGCGTAAATTAAAGTATTTCTAAGCAGCAAGGAATACACGTTAACACCTGATGAATATTGATGAGGTTCTTATCATCTCGAGTATTTTCTGAGGAGCAAAGTATCTGATATTAGTCTCGTTGGAGGCTTAGGGTGATATTAATGATGCTTTCATGATTTTGATGTAATTTCTAAGTAACGGGTATCAGCTGTCAGCCTTGCTCGGGGTTCGAGGTAAATTATATTAATGACACTCCTATGAATAAAAATATTTCTATGTAACGAAGACTAGATGTTTATTTTTAACAAGACTTAGGGCGAGAAATATGAATGAAACTCCTATAATTAAGTATTCCTACCCAACAACGATTAAATGTTAACTTAGTTGAAAGGTTTATGGCAAGTAGCTAATGTTGATGAACTGCAA
>NC_087165.1:23183511-23198511 GCF_035594125.1 Scylla paramamosain
CTCTCTCTCTCTCTCTCTCTCTCTCTCTCTCTCTCTCTCTCTCTCTCTCTCTCTGCTTGGTATTTCCTGCAATAAATACCCGATTTTTTAAATTAGAGATCTGTGTGTTTTGAAATCCCCTTAATATTAGTATTGTGTAACAGCAAAGAAGGAGGAGAAGAAGAAGAAGATGATGATGATGATGATGATGATGATGATGATGATGATGATGATGATGGTGGTGGTGGTGGTGGTGGTGGTGGTGGTGGTGATGAAAACGAAAAAAGAAGAAAGAAAGAAAAAAAATTACTATGGTTGGAATAGATTAAAAAGATATATATATCATGTAGAGACACATTACTATTGAAGAAAGCAACCACACCACCACCACCATCACCACCACCAACAACAACAAATAACATACACACACACACACACACACAATATAAGGTCACTAATACCAAATCCAGTACATGAACAAAAAAACAAAAACAAAAACAAAACATCATCTTTGACACAACACCACCCACCCGAGCGATCCAGTCTGTCAGTCTGTCTTGCTCACATATTTTGATCACACGGTGCCTCCCATCTCGCCCCTGCCTCCTCAACTTCTCACCTCCTCCCACTCCCTTCCCCCTGGCCCTCCCTCGCTTCCTCCCTCGCTGCCTCCCTCCCTCCCCCCCTGCCTTAAACAGTTACTTGCCGGCTGTGAGCGACCTTCAGATACGAACAGCAAAGAGGAGGAGAAAAAAGATGGAAGCAAGAGCAGGATGCATTGAAGAGGAGGACAAGAAGGAGGTGGTGATGGTGGTAGAGACTTAGGAGAGAATGAAGAGAGTGGGATGAAAGGGAGAAGGTTAGAGGGAGTGGAAGAGGAAATAGTAAACATGGAAAAATAAAAGAATTGAGGAAAAAAAAAATAGATTCTGGCCTTATTATTGTTATTTTTTTACATACATTACCTCGAGAAACAATGGGTTTAGTTTTTTTTCTCTCTCTTTTGTATTGGAAGTTTATGAACGTACGACCTTCATATCCTGGGTGTTGCTAAATGATATACCAGGTCAGGCATAAAGAAAACAGCGAGCGAGAGAGAGTGAGAGAGAGAGAGAGAGAGAGAGAGAGAGAGAGAGAGAGAGAGAGAGAGAGAGAGAGAGAGAGAGAGAGAGAGAGAGAGAGAGAGAAAGAATTAATATTACGTACAATTTTTCTTCTTCCTTTTGTTGTTGTTGTTGTTGTTGTTGTTGTTGTTGTAGTAGTAGTAGTAGTAGTAGTAGTGTTGTTGTTGTTGTTGTTGTTGTTGTTGCTGCTGTTGTTGTTGTTGTTGTTGTTGTGGTTGTTGTTGTTGCTTATCATCATCACTATCATATTCCAGAGAGAGAGAGAGAGAGAGAGAGAGAGAGAGAGAGAGAGAGAGAGAGAGAGAGAGAGAGAGAGAGAGAGAGAGAGAGAGAGAAGGTGGGGATATAATCAGTAATAACGGTAGATAAGGGCCCATATGTCATATCTGTCACCCGTGGCCTCCCGAGATGGGTGTGGGGTGTTGCGTGAACTGCGCCTCCTCTTCGAAACATCTTGCCACCGCATAAGGAACAGCACAGCTCTAAATCTTTACCTGATGCTGTGACCCAACTTGATGCTGTGTGCTTGACAAGAATTTACGTATGTTCTTTATCTCTCTGCCTCTCTGTCTGTGTGGCTGCCTCTCTGCTTCTCTGTCTGTATGTCTGTCTGTCTATATGTCTGTCTTTTCTCTGTCCCTCTGTCTCTCTATCTATCTATATCTGTCTTTTTCTCTGTCCGTCTGTCTGTCTGTCTGTCTGTCTGTCTGTTTCTCTCTCTCTCTCTCTCTCTCTCTCTCTCTCTCTCTCTCTCTCTCTCTCTCTCTCTCTCTCTCTCTCTCTCTCTCTCTCTCTCTCTCTCTCTCTCTCTCTCTCTCTCTCTCTGGAGCCAGACCACTGAAGGACAGCATGAATCATTCCACAACTTTTTCCTCCTTCAACACTTCGTGGAGTCAGGTAAAGATAGTTCCATATCCTACATAGTCACACTCAAGGATAGTTTAGGAATTTCTTATAGTCATACTCCTCACCTGCACCTTCCCTTCACAAGACCTACAACTGATACAATGTTACCGAGCAGAGATTTGATAGCGTGTCATGTGTAACTTTATTCGTTCACCTTCAGGCTTTTTTCACTGTGATACTCAATAGTTCACGGTGCAGAATCTTTTAAAGTACTTACAACAAAGAGAAAGGGATTAGAATTGTAGTTTTTATTGTTTACTGACAGTATAATGTTTGGAAGTGATTGAGGAACAAAAAAAGAAGTCTCAAAGTGGCTTGTAATTGAATTTATATACAAATTTTCATAATCACCTACAAAAAGAGAGAGAGAGAGAGAGAGAGAGAGAGAGAGAGAGAGAGAGAGAGAGAGAGAGAGAGAGAGAGAGAGAGAGAGAGAAAGAAAGAACAGGTTTTGCAATTTGTAACCAGTATGATATTTGGGTGACTGCAGAACAAAAAAAAAAAAAAAAAAAGAAACGTCTCAGAATAGCTTGTGATTAAGAAACTATACAAATCTTCAAAGTTACCTGCAAGAAGGAAAAATGAATTAAAAACATATTCTCCAATTTGTAGCCTGCATAAAATTTAGAGCTGGCTGTGGAACAAAAAGAAATGTTTCAAAATGGCTTGTGATAAAAAAAAAAAAAAAATATATATATATACACATACAAATCTTAAAGGTCACCTGCAAGAAGAAAAAAGGATCAAAATATCAGGTTTTCGAATTTCGTAGCCAGCAAAATATCTAGAGTTGGCTGTAGAACAAAAAAACCTTCTCAAAATGGCTAGTGATTAAGCAACGATGTGCCAAATGGGAGTGAAAGGGTTGAAATACTACATCTGGGACGCCATCAGTAAAGAAAATTAATCAAACGTTAATAGTCATAAACTGGGAAAATAATGGGAGTCGCTGCAATGAAGTGGCACCCCATGTGTAGCCAATTTGTGCCAACATATTGCACTTGGCAAAACACCTTCCCCGACACCTCTGTAAAGGATCGCAACACCACGTCCCTTGTTAAGAAACGCTGGCCTAGATGTTCATTCTCCCGCTAATTGGCAGATACACAGGCCCTTGATGGATAGGGAGTCTCATATTTTGAAACACTGAGCTCTCATTATGACTATTTTCAAAGGTCAAGGAGATTATTGGTCTAGTTCTTATGAGTGTTTTGCTCCAGTGACGCTGCGGAAATGTTTTGAACTGTCACTCGAATCTTGAAAGGTAAAGGTGGAGGCCTCGGCGCTCATCTCCTTCTCAATGGCCTTTAAGTCTGTGGTGATGGCATCCCTCATCCCGGGACGCAGGGACACGGTGACATCCGGGTTCCCACAGTTTACTTGCCCCAGGTTTCCCCAGGTACCCATCTATCGACTAATTATACTAACCGGAGCACGCAGTTTCGTAACCGGACGCGCTTGTTATTGCACCACGGATGCATACAGGATCTTGAGAACATCCTCGTAAACATAACCTTCACAACATTCTGTTAAACCTTTCACTACTAGAGACGATGTCCAGACTTCACAAAATCACCTACAATTCGGCAGGATTAAGTAAATGAAGATTTGGTAGTAGTGGATGAGTAACTAGAGTTTGTTTAGAACCCCTTGACTAAGACTTGCCATGCTTAAAGAAATAAAGTCCTCTAGTGACATCCAGGCTTCAGTAAGCTGATGGCATGACACTGAAAACTTTGAATATTCCACACGAAACATCAGAACGTGTGAGAATACGGTCCTGAAGCAAGCGTCAAGGTGTTCTTGTGGCGTGGATCTCAAGGCCGAGGCGACCCGGCTGGCAGCAGGTGTGAGGCAGTGTGACGCGGGACCCTCCGCTCTCCGTCACCGCTACAATTGATAACCAGTCTCCTTAAGCCAAGAGTCAGGAAACTTTTTTTTTTATTTAGGTATTATCTGGAAGTTTATTTGTATACAATGATATTAACAGCGACATGGTTCCATTTTTTTCTTAACTTACAGATGAAGTGTAAAAAAAATCTAGATATGTTTTAAAATTTTCACAGTTTTACTTCTACATGCATTTATCTTTCATTATCATACTGCTATAACAACAAAATTAACTACTGCTGCTGTTGCTGCTGCTCCTGCTACTACCACCACCACCACCACCATCTACTACTACACAACCACCACCAGCACCACCACCACCACCACCAATAACAACAACAACAACAAGATCACCACCACCACCACCAATAACAACAACAACACCAAGCAACAAATAAGAAAGCAACATAAAAAGACACATCTCATACACCAGTGGGGCGGAACAATAGCGGTGTGGCCGGGTATCCATCACAACCATCATCTAGCTTGCTCTCGTGGCGGTGTTACGAGTGCGCGCTACACCAACAGACAATGTGCTGTATGGGAGCGACAACTGAACTGGTGCAGTGTCAAGACCCAAGCAAGTCCACCATGCCCTTCTTCCTCCCTGGTGTTGCCTGTTCTGCTCTATTCCGTGCGACTCTGCTGGTCTGTATTCTGAACCGCTTCGCTATCTCACCACGACTACTTTCCAAGGCAACAGAGACGATTAACCAAGTTCCCAAGAGTGTTTCTCCTGTCAGTAGTGTAGAAATCTGTCACTAGAACCATAAAAACACCCTTAAAGCCCGTGTAGCTTCAACTAGGGGTGCTGTGCGGCGTGGAGTGCGGTGCAGAAGTGTTCCAGAATATGATACAAGGTGTGGGTAACATTTGAACAGCTGCGTCGAGGTTCAAGTCCACTGAGGCTTCCCTTGTGCTGGCTCTCCTGTTCTGTGCGACTCTACACTGAAAGCATAGGAAGAACAGATGCCTTTTGTTGGGCGGCCTTTAACGAGAACAGACCCTGAATATGTACCAGTGAAAAGGTACGTGTGGGAGAACAGGGAGAGATAGGATAGAACAGAGAGGAAAGAGGATAGATTAGAGAAGAATATGCTTATATTGCTAATGATAAGCTACGTGTGAGAGAGCATGATGGAAAAAGGAGGAAATACGATAGAACAGAAGGGAAAAAGGGCCGATTAGAGAACATGGCAGATAAAGGAGGATAAGCATGATAAATGATAAAAAAAAAACGGAAAGGAATGGAGAAGCTGAGACAGAACAGAGAATAACAAATCAGGATAGAACACAAAACACAATATAATGGATAGCGAGAGAACAGAAAAAAAAAACACACACAAAGAAAAAAATGATGTAACAGAGAAGAAACAAGAGAGGATTGAGAACAGACGAAGGAAGATAGGAGATAAAAAAAAAGAGGAAGAGGAAACAGGATAGAAAAAGACAAAATATGATACAGTAGAGAAGGAAACGGTAAAAGAATAGAAGGAAAAAGAGAAAAGAAAAAGAAACAGGATAGAAATGGATAAAGTATTTGTGAGAAGAGCAGAGAAAATTGTAGACGCACAGTGCTGAGTCAAACACGATTCCCAGTAGACAACAAAGCAACAGGACATGGCGGAATAAGAAAAAAACCAAGATAAAACTCCAGTAACCAGCAACTTGAGTGCATAACCCGCACCCCTTAACACCCCTGGCCTCACACGATCGCAGCAGACCATCAGCATAACAGCCACGCGTCGAGGGAACAACTGGCGGGACAGGCTGGAGCAACACCTATCGGCCACAGAATTTGTAAGCATTACCAGGCGGGCGGTCACGTGGCCTCCAACCCGAGACTGGTGCCGCTCGTTGGGGTGTCTCGGGAAATTCAACAAACTGGTGGCTGGAGCGAGCTGATCGATCCTGCTGGCGAGGGTTGCTGGGAATAGGGAGGGGCTGCGTGGCGGCTAGCTCGGAGACGCCCTAGGGAGAGGAGTGGGTGGGCGGCAGGGCGGCAGGGTGACGGGGCTGGTAGACGAAACCACAAGCCGTCCCAGGGGTTATATTCTCCCGACTGGTGATGATTGGGATGCGAGGGTCGTGCTGCTCTACACACACACACACACACACACACACACACACACACACACACACACACACACACACACACACACACACGCATGCAAGAAGTGTTCATGCATCAACCAAAGGAAAAACTAGACGAATCCAGATAGCAAGACAGGACCGTACACTTTTTTTAAGTAGAATTGTATGTTTGTATACTAGAACTGGCTGAATACGACACACACACACACACACATACACACCACATCATCCTCACTATCAACAGGAAGGAAGGAGACGCAGACGAACAGACAGACAAACAGGATGAAGGGAACAAACTTACCACGACTAATTATGACAGGTGAGTTGAGGCTGTATTACCAAAATCATCAACACGTTATACTATTTTAAGTTCCTTTCATTAACTAACATAAGAACTTTCTATACCAACACACACACACACGTAACAGAAAATGGAAGAAGAAAAGAATGCAATTAAAACGAAAACGGAGATGGTGGAATACGGAGAGAAGGAAGGACGAGAAAAAAAAAGTAAATAAAGGTAAGAAAAGAAGGTGGTGGAGGAGGTGGTGGAGGAGGAGCTGAAGGTCACACGCCCCGGAGAAGAGGAAGAAGCGCGCGTCTGATAAAATGGCGCCAAATGGCAAAGCAGCGACAGTCTCTTCCAGGCGGGCGGCGACATTCCAACCGTAAATCCCTGCATAATGGCACTGACCATCATCAGGGGCGGGGGGCGGAGGAGGAGGAAGAGGACGAGGAGGAGGAGGAGGAGGAGGAGATGTGGAAGTGTATGGAAGGGAGAAATTGATCAGTACTTCCAAAAAATTCTCTGGTTTTTTCCTTCCTCTCTCTCGTGCTCCTCTTCCTCTTCCTTTTCCTTCTCCTCGTCTTCCTCGTCTTCCTCTTCCTCTTTCTCCCTTTCTACTTCCTCCTCCTCCTCCTCCTCCTTCTTCTCCTCCTCCTCCTTCTCCTCCTCTTCGTTCTACTATTGCTTCTACTACTCTTCCTTTTTTCCAGTCTTGTCCTCCTCTTCCTCCTCCTCCTTCTCCTCGCCCTCCTCCTCCTCCTCCTCCTCCTCCTCCTCCTCCTCTTACTACTACTACTACTACTACTAATCTGACCACAGAACAAAAACAGAATCAATATAATGATGGATAAAACAAGGATGATGATGAAAAGGAGGAAGAGAAGGAGGAGGAGGAGGAAGAGAAGGAGGAAGAGAAGGAGGAGAGGGGTGGGAGAAGAATGTTAACTGGTGAGAATAAGGGTGTGGACGCCGTGCCATCCTCTCTCTCTCTCTCTCTCTCTCTCTCTCTCTCTCTCTCTCTCTCTCTCTCTCTCTCTCTCTCTCTCTCGACGGGCTGAAAATGTATTCAAGCCCCGGCAAAATAAATGTGATATATCGTAACGACTTAATAGCGCCGAGAGAGAGAGAGAGAGAGAGAGAGAGAGAGAGAGAGAGAGAGAGAGAGAGTATATCGAAGGTATTTATATTTTACGGGTGAGTGTCGAAGCTGAGATCGGAACGCGAGGCCGAATCCTCCTCCTCCTCCTCCTCTTCTTCCTCCTTCTCTACCTTCTCCGACAGACCCCCATCAGTAAGGTACGAAGGAAGGAAGGAAGGAAGGATGGAGGAAGGGAAGGAAGGGAAGAGAGAAGGAACGGAGGGAGGGGGGTCGAAGGAAGGAAGGAGGGAGAGAAGAAAGCAAGGGTAAGAAGGAGAAAGGAGGAAGGGAAGAAGGAAAGGAAGATAAGTGGTGAAATAAAGGGGAAAATTAGAGAGAGAGAGAGAGAGAGAGAGAGAGAGAGAGAGAGAGAGAGAGAGAGAGAGAGAGAGAGAGAGAGAGAGAATATCACCGTAGCGATTAGTGATAAAACGAGCGACAGAGAAGCAATAAAATGTTGTCTGTAGAGAACACACACACACACACACACACATCTACACCAACTTTCAAAAACACTCAAAAAACGAAAAAAAAGAAGAAAACAGAAAACAATAGAAGAAAAAAAAACACTGCCTTCAATTCTAAACCTTCTTTAAAACAACCTGAATCTTAAACACCCCCAAGAATGAGTGGGGAATGAGGAAGCAGGCAAGCAAGGAAGCACGGAAGCGATGTAACAGAACGTCCAGCCCTCCAACTTAAACCCTCTGTCAGTAACACCCTTTGAAACACGAGCGAGGGGATTCCCATTACGAGGGGACACAGGGGAGGTGATGAGCTGGCTGACTGACTGATTGACGAAGCGAGACGGGGAAGTGAAGAGGTGAACGTAGAGGCCGGCAAGGCAAGGCGAAGCGAATCAAGGGAACGCCGCTCAAAAAAGGACTATTTTGAAACAGTTCCATGCGACATCTTCACTACACTCAGCAGGCTTTACTAGTTGAAGCTACACGAGTTCCAAGAGCGGCTATTTTTTACGGTTCTAGTAGCAGATTAACAAGATTTCTACATTATCAAAAGAAGGAGAGACAGTCTTGAGAACCCAGCTAATCATCTCTGTGACCTTTGAAAATCTTCGTGGTGTGAGAGAGAGAGAGAGAGAGAGAGAGAGAGAGAGAGAGAGAGAGAGAGAGAGAGAGAGAGAGAGAGAGAGAGAGAGAGAGAGTAAAACGCTTCTGAATACGTGCCTGAGGGAGAAGGAGACACGAGAAACGAGGAAGGTTCTACATAGTGAAGGCAAGGCAAGGCAAGGCAAGGCAAGGAGGACGCCTCTCAGGAAGGCTAGCGGAGTGTGGGATGCGCTCCTAGCTTGCTCGCTTGCCCGCCGTGTGCTGACGCCGCCTTGCTGGCCAGCCCAACCTGCTCCGTTGCCTCTAGTAGTGGGTAGCGCAGCGGCAGGAATGTTGAGCTTGACTTGTCCAGTTAAAGAGGGAGGAGGGAGAGAGGCAGGGAGGACTTGGGAGGGAGGGAGCAGGGAATAGACAGGGCTAGGAAGGGAGAGAGGGAGGGAGGGAGAGGGAAAGGGAGAGGAAGACAGGGAGGGCTAGGGAAGGAGGGAGGGAGGGAGGGAGGCAGGGAGGGCTAGGGAAGGAGGGAAGGAGGGAGGGAGGGAGGGCTAGGGAGGGAGGAAGGGGATGATAAACAGGGTTAGGGAGGGAGGGAAGGTAGGAAGAAGGGATAGGGGACTGAAGGAGGAGAGCCTAAGGAGTGGGAGGGTATGAAGGAGGAAGGAAGACAGTTTTAGAGAGGGAGGGAGGGAGGGAGGGAGGGAGGGAGAACATGATAGGATGGAGGGAGGAGGGAAGGATTGGCTGTCCGTGGGAGGAAGGGAAGAAGGCAATAGCTGGGAATGACAAAGCAAGATAAGGAGAGAGAGAGAGAGAGAGAGAGAGAGAGAGAGAGAGAGAGAGAGAGAGAGAGAGAGAGAGAGAGAGAGAGAGAGAGGAGGGAGGGAGTGAAGGATGAGGAAACTGGATATAGAAGAGAGGGAGAGTAGAATGGCAGGATGAAAGACCAAAGGAGAGACTTGTAAGGAGGAAGGAAGGGAGGGAGGGAGGGAGGGAGGGAGAGGTATAACTACTGTCTGAGAAAAGGAAGGAGGGAGTGTGGGAAGGAAGAGGGATGTAGGGAGCTGTAAGATAGAGAGGTAAGGGGAATAGGAAAGGGAAGATAGGGAGAAAAAGAAAGAAAAGAGAGAGTTCAGAAAGAAAAAAGGAAGAAAAAAAAAACTTGGCAATTGAGGAAGGAATAAAGAGAGGAAGGATATAGAATAGTAAAAGGAGAGAGAGAGAGAGAGAGAGAGAGAGAGAGAGAGAGAGAGAGAGAGAGAGAGAGAGAGAGAGACTGCAGGGGGTAGGGAAAGGATAAGGAAAGGGAGACAGGAATGGAAGAAGGGAGGAAGATATGGTTGGCCCGCAGAAGAGAGAGGAGGAAGACAGTAATCTCTCTCTCTCTCTCTCTCTCTCTCTCTCTCTCTCTCTCTCTCTCTCTCTCTCTCTCTCTCTCTCTTCCTCTCATTTGTTCGTATCTTAGAGAGAGAGAGAGAGAGAGAGAGAGAGAGAGAGAGAGAGAGAGAGAGAGAGAGAGAGAGAGAGAGAGAGAGAGAGAGAGAGTACACCTACGTATATCAACATGAAAGACAGAGAATAATAGAAAGGACAACTGATAAAAGAAAGGAAGGAAGGAAGGAAGAGGAGGAGGAAGCACAACTGGCTAAAGATAACGAGAGAGAGAGAGAGAGAGAGAGAGAGAGAGAGAGAGAGAGAGAGAGAGAGAGAGAGAGAGAGAGAGAGAGAGAGAGAGAGAGAGCTTTAGAGTGTGGGGACGGAGACTGATTGTGGGGAAAGAGAAAATTAAAGCAATGAGTGGAGAAGATGGAAGAGGAGGAGATTGAAGAAGAGGAAGAGGAGGAGGAGAAAGAAGGCAGTCTAAAGTAAAGGAGGAGAAAGAAAAAGTATTTCTCTCTTGGTGATCGAAGGGGGCATGACTTGATTGTTTAGTGGATTGGAAGAAGGAAGGGATGGATAGATGGAGGCAGGGAGGGAGAAAGTGAGAGGGAGAGAGAGAGAGAGAGGGAAGGCAGTGGAGGAAGGAAAGGAATGAGGCAGAGGATACCGTGAGTGAGGAGAGGCGGTAAGAGTTGGAGGAAATACAAGCTGGTTGACAAGGTGGTGGGAAGAGCAAGAGAATGTGACGATGAAGTAAGGAAGGGAGGAAAAAGAGAGGAGGTAGAAAATTTGTATAAGTGAGACAAGGAAAAGATGGAATTGTAATACATTTTTTATTTAAGTAGGACAACAACAGCAACAACAACAACGACAACAGCAACAACAACAACAACAACAACAACAACAACAATGACAACAAGAAAAAAAGGCCCACTGAGGTGCCAGGCTCTAAAAAAAACAAAAAAACAAAAGAAAAAAACAAATAAAGAAAGTAGGCATGTAATTTGATAAAGTATGGAATTAATAACGTCAAAAAAAGAAAAAAAAAAGAAAGAAAGAAGGAAAGAAAAAAAGGAAGTAGACAAAGAAAGTCAACGAAGAAAAGAGACTGAGGAATGCAACAATAAAATCTAATCAACAACACGCGAACAAAGAAAGAAAAGAAAAGAAAAGAAAAAGAAAAAGAAAACAGAAAGATATAAAAAAATACCCAGCCCTGAAAAGAACCATAAAAGAGAACAAATGAAATGGAATAAATGAAACGATAAGGGAACTACAAAGGAGAGAGGAAATAAAGAAAAAATAACATACAGTATTGAAGGGAATGGTGGTAAAAGTGTTGCCAATCGTGGTAGTGATGATGGTAGTTGTGCTGGTGCTGGTAGTGGTGGTGGTGATACAGAAAAAGAGAAAAGGAGAAAGAGAGAGAGGACGTATTGCCATTTCAACTTCAGCTATTATTACTACCAGTACTACGTATAACTGTAAGAATTAGTATTACGAATAATAACAGTAATTACCAGAAGGGGGTGAAGGAAGGTGAAGGACGTTATACTTGACTACAACGAAGGACGAGAGAGAGAGAGAGAGAGAGAGAGAGAGAGAGAGAGAGAGAGAGAGAGAGAGAGAGAGAGAGAGAGAGAGAGAGAGAGAGAGAGATTAAATAACATGGGGAAAAAAATAAAGACTGTTAGACATGAAAATAATAGTAGTAGTAGTAGTAGTAGCAGTAGTAATGACAATGCTACTACTACTACTACTACTACTACTACTATTATTACTACTACTACTACTACTAATAATAATAATAATAATAAAGAGAGAACGGAGAAGAAAACGCATGGGTGGAGTGTTCAGGTGTTAAGAGGGACAAACACGCGAACTTATAGTCATGGCAGGTGAGGGAAGTTACGAGCCAAAACTGACATCTGAAAATTTACTGGGAGAGAGACAGAGAGAGAGAGAGGGAGGGAGAGGGAGAAGGGAGAGAGAAAAAGATAGAGGCAGAGAGAGACAGAGACAAATTTTCATCTCTCTATTCCCCCCCTCTCTCTCTCTCTCTCTCTCTCTCTCTCTCTCTCTCTCTCTCTCTCTCTCTCTCTCGTCACAATTCCCAAAATCTAGACATGACAGGAAAAAATTGCAGTCTTTTAAGTATATTATGTAAGAAGTTATTTTCACTACTCGTTGCCGCCTCACGTGATCCCCTGTGTGTGTGTGTGTGTGTGTGTGTGTGTGTGTAATAGTCCATTTGTTTATATAATGCTATATTATCTCCCCCTCTCCCCGACTCACGCTGATGTAGACATAATTATCATTTGCCTGTTTGTATAGTGTGTTGTGTGACTTGTATCCTTGTATCTCTCTCTCTCTCTCTCTCTCTCTCTCTCTCTCTCTCTCTCTCTCTCTCTCTCTCTCTCTCTCTCTCTCTAGTTGTTGATTTATGTCAGTTCGTCACAATTTCTCGGTTTTTATTGTAAATTTCTTGGTATTGTCCCTGTTATGAATATGAATGTTGACTTTTAATGCCGAATGTCGAGTGCTGACGGTTTGTGTTGCGTCTGTTAATTGATTGTTGTGTTAATTGTTGCTTGTTCGTTTGTTTTGTGGATTTTGCTATTTGTTTTTTGTTTGTTGTTGTTGTTGTTGTTGTTGTTGTTGTTGTTGTTGTTGTTATTATTATTATTATTACTATGAATATCATCATCATTCTTATCATATGCTTCTTAAGTATCAATTTGTTCAGTTAGGAGGTAGTGACTTTTATCAGAAAATCATGGTAATTGCTGCTGCTACTGCTACTACAGCAACAACTACAACGTACCACTGACAGCAGCACCACCACCACCACCACCACTACCACCACTGCTACTACTACTGCTACTACTACTACTACTACTACCAATATTACTATTTCTTATGTACCTTTTTGTAATATCGTTGAACTTCTTAATTATATGAGCTTTTGAAAACTGTCTACTGTGCACATAAGTTTGGAAGCGCATGAACAAATAACTAAGATAGATAAATAAATAAATAAAACAAAATAATTCTACTATTAAACTAATATTTAAAGTGCTACTATTGTTACTTCTACTGCGAGTAATACAAATAATGACATGCTTATAGTCACGTCCAGTGTTGCTACCATCGCCACCACCACAACACACACACACACACACACACACACACACACACACACACACACAGGGAAGGGTCATCGGCTTAGGACATGAGCCGTGAGGGAAACAGGACACAGTAATGGAGGGGTTCAGAGCTCTCTCTCTCTCTCTCTCTCTCTCTCTCTCTCTCTCTCTCTCTCTCTCTCTCTCTCTCTCTCTCTCTCACGAAACAGCTCCACCCAAAAGAGCCAAAAATATTAGTTACGGCAAATATGCAAATAAACCACACACACACACACACACACACACACACACACACACACACACACACACACACACACACACACACACACACACATACACACGCACACACATGGCTGCTCTCGTACACGCCCATCGGATGCGTAAGAAAGAGGAATTTTTTTTTTATATTGAATGTTACGCACGCACACACACGTACTGTACACACATACATGAGAGAGAGAGAGAGAGAGAGAGAGAGAGAGAGAGAGAGAGAGAGAGAGAGAGAGAGAGAGAGAGAGAGAGAGAGAGAGAGAGAGAGAGAGAGAGGTTTTGTCTAGTCATGCACCTTCACTCGCTCCTCTCTGCGTCATCTAAACACGAGGAACAATGCATGGGGAATATAGAAAGATAAAATGCAGCATAGAAAACATTAGATTAAGAAGAAGAAGGAGAAGAAGAAGAAGACGAAGAAGAAGAAGGAGACATTATTATTATCATTATTATTATTATTGTTATTATTATTATTATTATTATTATTTATTATTGTTATTATTATTATTATTATTATTATCATTATTACAAGTAGTAGTAGTAGTAGTAGTAGTAATAGTAGTAGTAGTAGTAATAGTAGCTGCAGTGAAAGAAAAACAACAACAACAAATAGGAGAAGAAGCGAAAGAAGAACTAGAAGAAGAAATGAACGATAATAACAAGAAGATAAAGTGTAAAGAAAGGAGAAGAGAGATGAGAGAGAGAGAGAGAGAGAGAGAGAGGAGAGAGAGAGAGAGAGAGAGAGAGAGAGAGAGAGAGAGAGAGAGAGAGAGAGAGAATGAGGGCAGGAATTTATGTTCTGTCCCTAGTTCAGAAAGAAAATATATAAATCTTGTGGAGCTTGGCATTATTCTGTCGAAAGCTTAAAAGAGGAAGAGGAGACGGAAGAGGAAGAGAAGGAAAAGGAAGAGGGAGAGTATTAGTATTAGTAGTAGTAGTAGTAGTAGCAGGAGTAGCAGGAGGAGGAGGAGGAGGAGGAGGTCTTCTTTCCTTTTTCGTGTTCCTCTCAGGATCAAGACGCAATTCTGAAGGTCATCAATACGTATGCCGATGGTGCCCTCTCTCTCTCTCTCTCTCTCTCTCTCTCTCTCTCTCTCTCTCTCTCTCTCTCTCTCTCTCTCTGTTAGTCCTGCCACCCTCACTCACTCCCTCCCACTCTCCTTAATGTTATCTTCTCCCTCGTGTCCATTATCCTCCTTCTCCTTCTCTCGCCTTCTCTCATCTTCTCTCCTTCCACTCCCGTCCTTCACCCGCGCACAGGAGGCTTTACTATCACCACGTCCCTCCTTTATTTTCTCCCTTCTCTGTTCTTTCCTTCGCTCGTCCCTTACTCTCCTCCCTTCCTTCCCTTGGTCTCTATCTGTGCCTCTCCTCTCTCACTCTTTGTCTCCCCTTAAATATCAGAGTATCTTTCACCGTTTTCTCGTTCCTCTTCTTGTGCAGTTTGTTTTCAAGGACATAGCTTGAGTTCTTTGTTGATTTATCTTGTGCTGCCG
This sequence comes from Scylla paramamosain, assembly GCF_035594125.1. Taxonomy (NCBI): domain Eukaryota; kingdom Metazoa; phylum Arthropoda; class Malacostraca; order Decapoda; family Portunidae; genus Scylla; species Scylla paramamosain. The sequence goes on from NC_087165.1 coordinate 23,198,288, forward strand.
CTGCTGGTGTTCTCTCTCTCTCTCTCTCTCTCTCTCTCTCTCTCTCTCTCTCTCTCTCTCTCTCTCTCTCTCTCTCTCTTCTTATTTCTTCGTCTCTGTTACTCTTTTCTTTCTAAACTCTCAGTCTTATTTTCTCTCCCTCTTTCTCAATCTTTCTTTCCCCTTGTCGTTACCTCCCATATTTCTTTCACTCCTCTTCATCACCCTCCCTTTCACTTCTGTCT
>NC_087165.1:23203511-23211011 GCF_035594125.1 Scylla paramamosain
ATAAATGAAGGAGGATTTAAAAAAGACTGATGAAAAAAAAAAGGAACAGAGAGAGAGAGAGAGAGAGAGAGAGAGAGAGAGAGGTGGAGGTGGTAGGCAATCAGGCAGAACAACAGTTAGGCAGGCCAAAAAATGATAGACAAACGGATCGACAGAAACAGATGAAAAAAAAAAAAAGCAGACAAACAGATAACAAATTATGAAGATAAACTTACATAAACAGAGAAACAGACTCAGAAATAGGGAGACAGACAGACAGACAGACAGACAGACAGACAGACAGACAGATAGACTAGATTGCATTAGATTATATTTTACTGAGCACAAAAAAAAAAAATACAAAGACTAAACATGAGAAACAGACAAACACTGACAGACAAAGCAGACAACTACAATAACTGCCAAATGCAAATTCTAAGCAAGAGTCGCGGACAAGAATTAAAAGAAGAAAAGAAATACAAATTAGTAAGGAAGAAAAAAAAAAAGGGTTGGGGGACAATTTCTGATATAATTATGCAACTAAAATGGCGAACTGGGAAGATAACGTGTGTCGTGGGAAAAAAAAAGAAAGAAAAGAAAATGCAATCTTTTCCCGCCATCGGAGCAAAACTTCACGCAATACTGTCTCGTATTTCTGTATTTAGATTATTTCTGTGTGTGTGTGTGTGTGTGTGTGTGTGTGTGTGTGTGTGTGTGTCGTATTAATGAAAAACTTTTGAGGTGGGAAAGAAAACTAAGAAAGAAAAATTTAATCATTCCCATCAAGTCTTTCTGGGGCGTGACGCAGAGAGAAACTTTTTAATTAAGGTCACACTCCAAGATCCGAGAGATACTACAGTGCACTACGGTTGACGCTACACTGCACTACAACAAACACTGAAATGCATTACAATACACAGTAGGCATTGCGCTGAACTACAGTAAACACCACCCCACGCTACAGAAAACACTTAAATGCACTACAGCAAACACTACCATGCACTACAGTACACTACAGTAGACGTCACGCTGCACTACAGTGGACACGAAACTATCCAGTGCGTACAGAAATCACTACAATACAATACACTAAACATTACACATTGCACTACAATCTTATTTATTTATTTTTCTTAAGGATAACCGAGAAATTGCCTGTTTATTTTCTCCTTCCATGTTCTTTACCCTTGATCTCCTTCACGCAAAAAAAGAAGAGAGAAAAAAAATGAACTATGCATAATCTTGTGCAGAAAATTGTATAACTCGCCAGAATAAGACAGATTAGACATGTTTCCATTGACATCACGAGCCGGGAGCCAGACACGAGCCAGACGGCGCGTGCGAGACATTTGGATCAGGGCGAGTCGAGGGTATAGAATTATCTTGGCCATGCATTTAGTGGCTTTGTGGTTGAAATTCATGAGGGAACGCATAAAGGTGCATTTCAGGTCTGTGCTTTTCCCGAGTGGCCTCCGGTTATGCATTGAAGGGCGACGTCCACACTCTCGTTAGTGAATGGAAGGGAACTAATTGCTCCTTCATGCGTTGCTTTATTCCACCACCACCGCTGCTGCTGACACTGCCTGCTGGGTGCTCCTCTCCTGGCTCGACTGTCTGCACGTTAGGAAAGATTGTAAAGGATATAAGAAGCAATGACAGATCCTCTCATAGCTGTCTAATAAACGCTACAGAAGATAACGAAGGATGAAAATAAAAAAGAAAAGAAAAAAAGAAGAAAACACAGGGACAAATCCTTTACACTCCTCACACCAGCTGTTGGTGGAGGGGATACACAGCACTGGAGAAGGCTTCCTTTCACCCCCAAACTTTTTTTTTTTTCATAGCCATCTACATTTTAGGCATTTATTTTTATACGATAGTTTCCTAAAGACTTGTAATCTAGAAAATACGAACTGAACCTTTTGTTTACTTTTTAATTTTTTGTGTCATGCGATTTTTTATTTTTTTATTTTTTTTTTTTTTTTGTCTTTACGGCAGTTGATGACCGCTTCCTGGTTCCTGGTCAAGGCGTTACAAAAGATAACAACAGATAACAAACATCAGTGGACTCTTAAATCATGTCGAGGGTCTACACTGCTATAAGCTAACTACTACAAGTGGAAGCGATGAACAAAACTGTGGAAAGTAGATAGATTTCAATTATTTTTAATTAATAGTTCTGCGGTAAAAATCTGCGGTAGAGGTTCGGTTTACGGAAGCGAATCCTGTAAAAACTGCACGCTTTTTCCTAATTACGTGGTAGATGAATGGAATAGACTCAGTAATCAGGTTGTTAGTGCTGAGTCATTAAGAAGTTTTAAAAGATTAGATAGATTTATGGAGGAGGATGATAGGTGGAAACAGGTCCAGTACGAAGGTACCTTTCATGCAGGGACTGCCACGTGTAAGTTTGATGTCCTCTTGCAACGTTCCTTATTTTCTCATGTTCTTTATGTCTATATCAAAGATTTCATTTATTTCTCACACGGTGGACTCCCCATGTTCAGCCGTGCCTCTAGGACAAGGGGTTTTCAATATGTTCCCCCTACGCATCCTATTGACATTCCTGGAACCACATTCTTGAAGGTGTTAGCGTCGTATAGTTCTAGCAAGACTACTTTCAGGAGACTGTAGTGGAAGTTACTGGGATTCTCAAGGGTGTATTCAGGATTATAGTGATAGTTTAATAGAAGTTCTACATCATCAATGGGGTAAAAATAACACTCGTGAGAATCAGAATAATTATCTCTGCGGACTTACAATACAGCCCTTATGAGAGAACAGAGCCTTTAAGAACACTACTTAATACCATCCATGTACCCTTCAGTGCAGAGGGGACGTCTGACTGGAAGTGATATATTTAGCGGGTTTCCTTCCAAGGGCTGCCAGACGTCACTTTAAACACACAAGGTAATGCGCACCTCACGATACACCCCGGACGAACCCCAGAAGTAGTGCGTGTACCCGAAGTTGAAAATCACTACTCTAAGAAATGTGGAATCAGGGAAGCCGCGTGACAACCTTTAATAATACTCGTAGATGAGGAAAAGCCGAGAATTACGTACGGTCAGAGGATCACGTAAATCTTTTTTTCTTCCCGTCACAATTTGGGAGGAACAGTCATCCCTACCAGTTTCTGAATAAGTGCTACGAGTTTTGTTCTTCCATTTTTTGTGTTTATACATTCACGCGTCACAAATTATGCCCTTCGGTATCTATGCAATTATTACTGTTAGTTGAAGACCATCATTTTAGTTTGCTATTTGGTACATTTTTCATTGATCACAAACCACTCTGAGATACTCCCTTTCGTTCTATAGCCAAGTTTAAATATTATGTAGGCCAGACACTGCAAAACTCTTTCAATCCATCTTTTAATTCCTGTCGGTGCTTGTGAAAGAGCTTGCATTGTGCCTCTATTGCTGTGAATTGTTGGATACCGCAATGAAAGGGTTAATCAAGGAACTCTAAATCAATTACGAATATTTCCTGACTTGGAAAAAAACAACTTTCTGGACGGCACGTACACTTTCTACCTTCCCCTACGTTTCCATTCTTCACTCATTTTATTACCATTCTTCACTCATTTTATTACCATCTTCTCGTACTCCCCTCCTCGCCATCCAGTCCTTTGTAATCTAACTTTTCTATTCAATAACCTGTAAATGTGTTAACTTTCCGAGAAGGTTCTATAGGCAGTGGGTTGGCTCATGATAAAAGCGTGTGCCTTTACTGTGCCTGAATAAACTGTTGACTGAGTGATCTATACTCATTTGGCTTCACGGCACAACAACAACACAGGTGATTCAGCGCCATAATGATGCTCCTGATGGTGCATGAACTCTTTCAGTGCCACGGCATCACTTTCATTAAATTTAGATTGCCATGAAGGGATTCTATTAGGCTTAGGATGGTATTTCTATAACAAAGCAGCGAAAAATATTCTAGAGTTAGTCATCTGCTGGAATTTAATGGTTATTTGGTGCGTTTAGACTAACAATACAAAATTTCGTGGAGTTTGGAAATTGTGTGCAGTAGTGAATGCTTTAATTATTCCATTCTTTATTTATTTTTATTTTCCTTACTGCCCTGTGGGAGGAATGATTCCAAAATAAACGCTCTCTTGATGGTTCAGAGATCACCTTTTATTTCCTCTCATTGCCCTGTGTCTTAACTGATCCTGACCTTTACACTCCCGTGACTGTCCACATGATACCCGTATCAGCTCATGCCATCACCACATTCAAAGTCAAGCAGCGCTGAGGAAACTCCTGGTGATGCAAGAATCGTTACCAAAGAGGAAACAGAAAAGTAAGATAAGAATTAGCGAATAAAGGGAGACAATGAAGGCACTGAATAATAAAGAGAGTGAAGGGAGACAAGAACTTGGCTGGTTACGAAAGTTAAGTAAGCAGGTAACTGAATATCAAGCTGATAGTACGGAGTGAACAGGAAGGTTTTAACTCTTTGCCTGAAAATTAGAGTCTTTTGTTATTACATCAGAGTAACCATAGATGATTTTCTAAGACAAAAAATTATTAAAAAAAATCTTAGGCACCAAAAATATTCAATTACTCCATCACTCAGGTTTCTCAGCGATATCTTTGAAAATTTTACTTTAAACTTGCATCACATTTCGTTCAGTTTGGTAGGTCATAGCAATCAGCAGAGTTAAAAGTAAAGAAACATACAGACATGATAAGTCGGTGTATTTGTACCGTATTGTATTTGATTCACGGAAATTAATAAATAAAACCACCGGTGGATCTATTTTTATACCGAAACATCGCATTACTTCACATCGAGGCTGCCTGACACGTCGCGCCTCACGCCACGCCTCCTCCTCCCCGTGGTCGATGGCGTGATCTCGTGGTAGCCGGGAAATCAGAAACATTACGGTCACGTGATCATAAAAAAAAAAAAGGAAAGAAAAAACAGGCTCATCTTATCACTTGGGGGAATAAGATGACCTCACACACACACACACGCACGCACACACACACACACACACACACACACACACACACACACGCGCATTCAATCGGAACTTTCTTCCTTCTTTTCTTTCCTTCTTTATTCATTTTCTCCTTACGGCGATTAAGCATTTTTTTTTTTTTTTGCTGTAGACTTTGACTAGCTACATTTACACACACACACACACACACACACGCACATCAATATCCCCTGACCTTTCCTTATCTTACACGTACGAATATAATTACAACGTCCCCCTTTTCCCTATATCAAAATAACTCCTTAGCATTTCCTCCCGCATGTTCTTGAGTTCGTGGAAGGAGTGAAATACATTACATGGACGTACGATGGCAAGCAGACACCTTATTCTTTAACCTTTAGTACAAGAGGAGACAAGGGAAGGACAGCTGGGTGTGGTTCCCTGTTAGTGTGTGGCTCGCCCAGTGATTCAATCTTAACTTAGACACCTTACGTTTCTCTTGCCTCCTGCTCCGGCCATCCACTGAGGTGATTTTATCGAAGGCAAAACTATTTCAATAACTTTACGGCTTAGGCGGTGGTGGTGGTGGTGGTGGTGGTAGTCGTAACATTATTGTCGTTGTTGTTGTTGTTGTTGTTGTTGTTGTTGTTATTAGTAGTAGTAGTAGCAGTAGTAGTAGTAGTAACAGTAGTAGTAGTAGTAGTAGTAGTAGTAGCAGTAATAGTAGTAATAGTGGTAGTAGTAGTAGTAGTAGTAGTAGTAGTAGTAGTAATAGCAATCACAACCATCAAAAATCAGAATGACCCCCCCCACCACCAGCACCGCCATTACCACTACCATTAAATCTATCACCATGACTGCCACCATCATAACCATTGCGATCACCACCACCACCACCACCACCACCACCATGTCACTGCCACTATCTGCCCTTACAGGTGTTTGAAAGAAAAATTCCATATTTGTAAAGAAAACTGAGAGAGAGAGAGAGAGAGAGAGAGAGAGAGAGAGAGAGAGAGAGAGAGAGAGAGAGAGAGAGAGAGAGAGGGGATTGTACGGATATGACACGCATGAACGAGAGAATATAGATAAATGCTATGAAAACACTAAAGAAAAGAGAAAAAAATAGAAGATAAATGAGAAAGACGTAACCAGAATGAAAAGAAAGGAGCTCACAAAGGATACGAGAGGTAGAGATAGAGAAAGAGAGAGAAGAAAGAAGGAAGATAAAGAGAGGCGGAAAGGAAGGCGATTTTCGAATAGCCAATTGAAAAGATCACGCGAAAACACATTACGAAAGGAAAGAAAGAAAGAAAACGAAGATGGAAATGAAAACAGAAGGAACGAAGGAAAGGAAGACGACGAAGAGGAAGAGAGGACGGACAAAAGACACTAGAAAATATAGAACATGGAACGGAAAGAATATAAAAACCAAAGAAAGACACACCAAAGAGAAAAATGAAGTGTTTGCGAAGGAAGTAGGAAAGAGAAGATGAAAAATAAGAGAATGAATGACAAGGGGAGCATGAAAACAAACTTAAAATGAAAAGAGATAGAAAAAGAAAGTTTAAAAATAAGGAATAAAGATATGGAAGAAAAGCAGTCGAATATCAGGCAAGAAACAGGGAAAGTATAAGGAATAGGGAGAGGAGGAAGAAGAGGGGAAGGAAGAAGAGAAAAGGGGAGGAGAGAGGAGGAGGAGAAGGAAGTAGAGAGGTAGATACGAAAAGATGGTAGGAGAGAGGAGAGGAGGAGGAGAGGGAGCGAGAAGGAGAGAGAGATCATTCACCTTCACCAGAGAGAGAGAGAGAGAGAGAGAGAGAAAGAGAGAGAGAGAGGGGGGGGGGTAGTTGGGTCTTATATGTATTACCACTATTTCTTCTTCCTTATGTCCTCCTTCTACATTTTCTTTTTTATCTTTACAATCTTTTCCAGTTTCCCATCCCTTCACCTCTTCACCTCTTCCCCTCCGCCTCTTAACATGTCATTCGCTCCTTTCAGATCATCCATCCCCTTCCCTTCCCCTCCCCTCCCCTTCCTTTCCCTTCTCTTCTCTTCTCTTCTCCTCTCTTCTCTCCCTCTCCCCTTCCGTCTGACATCTCTCTCTTTTCTCATTCTTTAGCCTCTCAGCGATTAACCTACGCATGTAACTTCCACTCTCTCTCTCTCTCTCTCTCTCTCTACTGATAACGTAAAATAAAGGAAAATAGGCCTTAGAGAGAGAGAGAGAGAGAGAGAGAGAGAGAGAGAGAGAGAGAGAGAGAGAGAGAGAGAGTGAGAGAGAGAGAGATAAAAAGCATGAATGGGGCGGGATAACGGAGCGTCTATTTCATCATGGGAATGGTGGTGGTGGTGGTGGTGGTGCTGGCCAGGCGAGGGATGGTGTGAGGCGCATACAGAGAGGAGGAGGAAGAGGGGGAGGAGGAAGGGGTGTGTCAGCTGCGTCAGCAATATGGAATTCGACACTGGAAAATTTACGTATCAGCTGAGAAAGGGAAAAAAAAAAAATTTGGAAAGATGTCCTTGAACATTCACACTCGCACGCGCACACACACACGCACCAACGC